>NW_026741641.1:0-4948 GCF_022355385.1 Mustela nigripes
ACACACACACACACACACACACACACACACACAACCCAATAGTTCAGTTAATTTAGACCTGGTAATACCCATTTTTTTTTCTCTTATGAGTGGTGATATCACTTATATATGAAATCCAAAAGGGTCTGGCATCTCTATTAAGGTTAGCAATCTACTGGCTGTCTTTGAGGTTTATTTTTTTCTGCAAACATTAAATAAAAAACACTCTCTTTCCTGTATACAATGCTCGAAACAAATTTGTTCATTTGTATGACAGCCAAATCATCCTACTGGCTCTCTGACAGTGATGATATTTCAGGAGGGGTCATGATGTATCTTTGAAGAAAAAAGAAATAAAAAACTTTCTGGGTGAATTATTAGAAATATAATAGTTTAGAATTTAAAGATTTCCTAGAATGTTCAGGGACTGCAAGAACAAACTAAGCTTCCTTCCAATAAAGTTAGGTCAGTGTTGTCCCAAGAATGAGTTGGCTTGGAGTATTTGAAGTCTTTAACTCTTACTCAAGTATTCTGAGATCAAGTTTAATTTATTCAAATTTATTTGTTCCCTGAAACACAATAATTGTCTTCAGTTTTAGCCAAAACCTGGGAACAAGGATGGAAAAAGGAGAAATGCAGAACATGGGATTAAGAATTTTATAAAGTTGTGAATCAACTTCTAAATAGCCTGCATATGATACCCAAACATATTAATTTATTCACCCTAAGACTGTCTATCCTGTAACTCAAAACCTTTTGTCAGGTCTGAGAAATGGTTTGTTTTCTTAACCTTATGTTGTTTTAAAGGGCAATACCCAGATGTTCTGGGTTTGTGATAAAGAGGGAATTAATGAGTCTGTCTGTCCAACTAGAGCCTACTTATGAATCCGTACAGATGCCAATTGTAGGGTGAAATGTGATGTTCCTAGTGTAGAGGACTCACAAACATTTCTAGGAAACAAAATGTTTTAATTAATCTTTCCTTTAAATACTTTCCTTGTACTCTACCAACAAATAGATCCAGGCATGATCTGGGATCACTTTAAAAGCTTGGTCTGGTATTTCTTCTTTTTCGTTTATAAAACTTTGAAGCAATTGCTTCTGTTGATGCAAGCTGGGTTTTGCTGTGTTTTGTTGCTTTAACCTTAAGCTTTACTGTAAGCTGTGTAAACTAAAATTAAAGATCTCTCTTCATTTTCCAAGTTGTTTCCCTCTAAGAAATCCTTTCTGTCTTTTTCCTAAGTAAAAAGATTAAAAATGTGTTTGAATAGAAACTATAACAATAATGACCTTGGCTGAAGTTTGGGCTGAGCATATCATACATAAACCAAGAATAAAACTCTACATAAGGTAAGCCGAAGGTCACCAGAACTTTCTGAAAGTATTTTCAATAAAACAATTTCATTTCATTTTTTTCTTTATTTTTTCTAAGTATTAACATAAGAGATCATGGTATAAGCATATTCTTTATCCATTGTCTCTTGATATGTGAAATATTGACATTCTCTAGTTTATGATAGTCTGATCCCTGATTTCTGTCTAAAAGTTTAACATTATTTTTTGAGTTAGGTTTCCATTTAGATACTAAAAGGAGTTTGTATGTAAATCTCACTTATAATAATGGAGCAGTGTGTGCAAATTACTATACAGGTAGGTGAGACTGTGCTCCACGGAACTGGCATGTTGATTTCGAAATTACAATGTATATCATGTCTCTTATCCTGTAGAAGATAATAATTTTATAGTGCAAATAACCAAGCCCAACCTAGTGACAATATTCAGATGAAGGTACTGTCTTTTATTCATATCCACCCATCTACCTTAGGAAAACACGAACGCCCATATATTTAACTATTTGAAAGCCAGTCTTCGTTAGGCCTATCAGTTTTCCTGAAATACTCATGAATGTGTTAAGCAAAAATTATAGAAATTCTAGATATTTGATAGATTTTTTTAACTTTATTTTTCAACAGAGTATTTTTTAAAATGAGGTAAAAAAGAGGGAAATCAAGAAATTTCATACCTGTCTTGATCTTTTAAAGGAGTTATTTAAAATGATTTTCTTTTCTTATATAATTTTTTTTAAGATTTTTTTTTAATTTACTTGACAAAGAGAGACACAGCAAAGGAGGGAACACAAGCAGGGGGAGTAGGAGAAGGAGAAGCAGTCTTCCTGATGAGGAAGGTTCTGGGGCTGGATCCCAGAACCCTAGGATCATGAACTGAGCCAAAGGCAGCCGCTTAACTGACTGAGCCACCCAGGTGCCCCTCACATGATTTTCTTTTCTGAAACAGAACAGATTTCTATTACTTGCCAATAAGCACTTTTATTCTAATTCTTGTGTGTGTGAGTTTTAGGGTTTATTTGATTTAACTGACTTTCGTTGTATGGTACCTGACAGTGCTTATAGACTAACTGTAATGAGTAGGAAGTTTGCAGGAGGGGATTCAGTATTCAATTTTATAGGAATATTTTTCTATAGGTCTATCTTGACGCTGTGTGATCATAACAGTTTTGGAGTATACTACCATGTAATAAATATTCAGAAAAAAATAACATTTTTGTTTTCTATCATGAGTTCAATTTAATTTAAATTAATTTAAATTTGTACAGGTTTTTGGCCCCGTGTATAATAGGACATAATTCTAATATCACCTGAATGTGTATGGAAATCATGTTTGTAGTTCTAATCTAAATTACTTTTGAGCTAAGACTAAGGAAAAATGAAATCTAATATCCTGCTTTGGGTGAGATAAGTAATCTAATTTTAATTAATACAATTCAATTAAAAATTATGTCCCTACCTATTGCAAAAATAATTTGAGCCTTTATTGCACAAAATTAGAAAAAAATCATCTTGTCTATTACTTCCATAATTTTCTTTATCCATATTTTTATTTTCCTCTTTTGAAACAGGAAAAAAGTGAAATTATTTTTTAAAGTTTATGCTGTCATGATTTCCAATCCAATTCGTCTGTCTCAAAGCTTGAGACTTCCAAAGGAGTATCTGAAAATGTAGGCTAAAAGCCAAAATTCTAATTATTAAGACATCTTTATAAAAAGAGACCAGAAGTATAGAATATAAAATAAAGAAGAGAAAAGTGATACCATTCACAGATTTTGCTGCCAGAATAGTAAATGTCCATGTTGTGTGCTTGATTTGTGATCTTTCTTATAAAGCATCAATCTTTCAAATATATTCAGGGAACTCCTCGTCTCCTACTGTTCATTCTTCTCTGGACTGTCCTTTAGCAACACTGGCCTTCTTTTATTTCCTCAAATTTATTGAGCTCTTTCCCACCTCAGGACCTTGGCCAGGACATTTCTTCAGCCTCGAAAGCATTCTTCTGGCTAGCTTCTTTTTATCTTTATTGAAGTTAAATCTCACCTCCTTCTAAGATTTTTTCTGACAACTCAATCTAAAATTGTTCCTATCTTTGATATTGTCTTGTTCTGCTGCCTTCAGAGTACTGATCACAGTATACAATTGATCTTTATTTGTTCACCTGTTTGCTGAATGTCATTTTCTTTCACTAGTCTATAAGCTCTGAAGATGAGGTCTATATTATCAGCCACTTAGCACCCGGAGGCTAGCATAGGCTGTGGTACATGATAGGTGATTAATATATATATATATTTTTAATTAGAGGATAATCAAGTTCTGTGATATAACAAAAGAAGTAAAACTTTACCTTAAGAACCCCAGATCTGAGTGAGATATGTACACGTGTCAAAATTGAAAACAATTTCATAAGGTAGTGTATCACTATTAAAATTTGATAAAATGAGAAATCATAGAGTTCTGGAATGGTCAAGAAAGTCTTAATGGAGTTGGCAAGACTTAAGCTTTCGTGAAAATCGTAGACTGAATGCTCATAGATCCACAGAGACTATGGCAATCTCATGATGCAGAAGAGGGCATCCTTCACTCGGTAATTCAACAATTATTTTTGAATACTTACAATATTTTAGAAGACAGAGTCACAGCAGCAAACAAAAACAGACAATTCCTTGTTCTCAGGGAGAAACAATACTTGCTGACTGACCTTTATGGAATTATTTACTCTATTATTTATTGACCTCATCTGCAATTCTGGGGTAAAAATAGTCCTTTGTAGTGAATGCTGTGTGTCCTACACAGATATTCTTGATTTTCTTTTACCAACTCTGTGAGAGCCTCCCTTCAGTTTCTGCATACTTTGCTGCTAAGGCTCCCAGCTTTTTCTGATTTTATGAACCATTGTATTGGTGCTGGTTGTAGCATATTGAAAAATATTCTTCAGGTGCTTTCTTTGGTAAAGAAAGTCATGATTAATTTGTGATGTACTTGGGCATGAGAGGGAGGAGTTCCATTATGAAGTTACATATCTTCACATACACCAAATGGAGGCAATGAGCTCACCTCAGTGAAGCTTTTCTAATGATGCAAATTTCTAGAGTGAGTTCTCAACTGAGTTGGAGACAGTTTACAGGGAGAGCAGAGACTGGATGTTAGTAACCTTAGAATCAGCATGCTTTGTTAGCTATCTGAATGAGGGTCATTGGCAAATATAGGGGAGGGAGGGAAAACAAGACAAAAGACCCTTGCTAATATGGAGATCTGAAACCCTTTGGCTAGGAAAAATATTAACATTGACAGAAATAGGTAGGTAAATACATTAAGCTTGGAAGCCAATTTGAGTGAAAAGATGATACATTGAGTGTAAGCAAGTCTGATAAGATAAACTTGAAAGCATACTAACAGTTGGAGATGGTGTTTAAACTGGAAAAGAAGAATAAATATTATTGGGATACTGGTGGCAATAGGTTGTTAATAAAATTAGTCCAGGGACTCAGCAACATGTATGTCCTAGATTGGTTCACTCATCTTCCCTGTAAGGTCTCCAAGGTGTGTGTGTGTATGTATGTATATATATATATACACACACATGTATGCATATGTGTGTGTGTGTGTGTGTGTGTGTGTGT
>NW_026741642.1:0-4944 GCF_022355385.1 Mustela nigripes
GCCATGGTAATGGTGTGAATATACAATAGTATTTAAAAGGGAGTGAAAAATTACATCAATTACTTGATCTACCACACTTACATTCTATAAGTATATTTTTAGAGGTTGATTGGCCATGGATTTATTCTTTACAAATGAACTTCAGATTAGGGACTTACCATCAGGCATATCTAGAATAGTTGTCTAGACAACATACTATGAAGCAGTCACTTCCCATTGCTGAGCCTTAGTTTCCATAAAAAAAAAAAAAAATTTTGTCTAACTAGATTGGCAATTATAGCAACCACTTGGCCCTCATAGTGTTTTATTTGTTTAATTAGTTGCAAATATTCCAAAGGATTTTGCATTAAAATCCAATTTCTCTCAATAAACTGAAGACTCTGACTCCCATGGCATGAAGACAATAATCACCAGGAGTAGAGCTGCAGATAACCCCTTGACATGTCTGCCCTTTTCTGATGCCACAGTCCCCACCAGACTTTTTTTTTAATGATTTTATTTTTATAAACATATAATGTATTATTAGCCCCAGGGACACAGGTCTGTAAATCACCAGGTTTACACACTTCACAGTGCTCACTATAGCACATAGCCTCCCCAATGTCCATAACACCACCACCCTCTCCCTACCCCTCTACCTCCAGCCACCCTCAGTTTGTTTTGTGACATTAAGAGTCACTTATGGTTTGTCTCCCTCCCAATTCCATCTTGTTTCATTTGTTCTTTTCTTATCCCCAAGCCCTCCACATTGCATATCCACTTCCTCATATCAGGGAGAGCATATGACAGTTGTCTTTCTCTGATTGACTTATTTCGTTAAGCATAATACCCTCTAGTTCCATCCGTGTCATTGCAAATGACAAGATTTCTTTTCTTTTGATGGCTACATAGTATTCCGTTGTATAT
Organism: Mustela nigripes; assembly: GCF_022355385.1. Lineage (NCBI taxonomy): Eukaryota > Metazoa > Chordata > Mammalia > Carnivora > Mustelidae > Mustela > Mustela nigripes. Next base: position 907 of record NW_026741642.1, read on the forward strand.
ATATATACCACATCTTCTTTATCCATTCATCTGTTGATGGACATCAAGGTTCTTTCCATAGTTTGGCTATTGTGGACATTGCTGCTATAAACATTTGGATGCACATGCCCCTTTGGATCACTATGTCTGTATCTTTAGGGTAAATACCTAGTAGTGCAATTGCTGGGTCATACGGTAGCTCTATTTGCAACTTTTTGAGAAACCTCCATGCGGTTTTCCAAAGTTGCACCAGCTTGCATTCCCACCAACAGTGTAGGAGGGTTCCCCTTTCTCCGCATCCTCGCCAGCATCTGTCATTTGTTAATTTTAGCCATTCTGACTGGTGTGAGGTGATATCTCATTGTGGTTTTGATTTGTATTTCCCTGATGCCTGGTGATGTGGAGCACTTTTTCATGTGTCTGTTGGCCATCTGGATGTCTTTTTTGCAGAAACGTCTGTTCATGTCTTCTGCCCATTTCTTGATTGGATTATTTGTTCTTTGGGTGTTGAGTTTACTAAACTCTTTATAGATTCTGGATACTAGCCCTTTATCTGATATGTTGTTTGAAATATCTTCTCCCATTCTGTTGGTTGTCTTTTGGTTTTGTTAACTGTTTCCTTTGCTGTGCAAAAGCTTTTCATCTTGAAGTCCCAATAGTTCATTTTTGCCCTTGCTTCCCTTGCCTTTGGCGATGTTCCTAGGAATAAGTTGCTGCAGCTGAGGTCAAAGAGGTTACTACCTGTGTTCTCCTCAAGGATTTTGATGGATTCCTGTCTCACATTGAGGTCCTTCATCCACTGGTGGATGGTGGAGTCTATTTTCATGTGTGGTGTAAGGAATGGTCCAATTTCATTTTTTTTGCATGTGGCTGTCCAATTTTCCCAACACCATTTGTTGAAGGGGCTATCTTTTTTCCATTGGACATTCTTTCCTGCTTTGTGAAAGATTAGTTGACCATAGAGTTGAGGGTCTATTTCTGGGCTCTCTATTCTGTTCCATTGATTTATATGTCTGTTTTTGTGCCCATCAGGCAACATCTGTCAGTTAGGCTGTGGGCTTGCCTTCTAACTGAGCTTGGAACCCAGTCTAGAGTGTCCAGCTACAACATTATGATATTCTGAATTGACAGCTTATACTTCCAATACAGACTCACTCCCAGTATTGCTCTTCAAATAGTCTCTGTTTTGGGCAGTGTTTAAGTTTGGGGAGAATTTCTTACTCCAACTTTAGTCTTGCACATAAAATCTGTTCTTCACACCCTTTATTCACAGTCTGAAGGGAATGCCTTCTGAGTCACCAGTGTTCCATATTTCTGTGCAGGGATGTTCTCTTAAGGACTGAAAGCTGTGTGGCACTAACGGCATTCTCTCTGGGGACTAGTTGGGAGCTTATCCTGAATAGAAACACAGCTCTTTCTTTCTTTCTCTTTTTAAAATTTTATTTATTTGACAGAGAAAGAGAGGGAGCACAAGCAGGAGGAGTAGGAGACAAGCAGGGGGAGTAGGAGAGGGAGAAGCAAGCCCCTTGCTGAGCAGAGAGCCCGATGTGGGGCTCAATCCCAGGACCCTGGGATCATGACCTGAGCCAAAGGCAGACGCCTAGTGACTGAACCACCCAGGTGCCCCCACAGCTTCCTCCATCCGCTGGTTGTTTCATCAAAAGACTCATATCCAACAAGCTGCCATACTAGCTTGTCTTCAGGATGAAGTGGGTGGGCTTTCAGGCATGCTGTGCTCCCGCACAATCTATCATGATGAGCAAAGCTCTATGAGGGGTGCCTCTCACAAGAGAACCTCAAAAAAAAAAAAAAAGTTGTCAAAAGCTGAAAATAAAACAGACAAGAACTTTGTGGCAAATGTTGAGAGACTGAAAAATAGGTGATTTTGTTATTGTTGTTTAGTGTTTGGGGCTGGGCAGCTGCTCTAGAAGACAAAAAGGAGAGAAAGAAGAGTTCCAGGAGCAATACATGAAAGAGAGCATGAGAACTATAGAAAGTGAGAAACCCAGGAAAGCCAGAAGTACCATGAAAAATAGCTAAAGAAAGAGATCCCATCCATCTTTCCTTTTTTGACCTATCTGAATACCAAAAAGTACCCTTAGGTGAGGGCACCCTTACTGGGGCTTGAAATAACATTTGCAAAGTCTTTTGTAGTTAAATATATTCATATATTTTTATCTCATTTAACCTTTTTTTCAATGTCTGATCTTATTTTTTTTTGTGTATGTGTGTTACTCTTAGAAAATCCTATTTTTGGCTGGATTCAGACTTAAGATGCTCTCAAAATTTGGCCTCCTTCATTCTCTTGTCCAAAAATTTATCAAATTCTGCAGCCCTGCCCTTATTTTTCTTAGTATACCATTTCTTCAGAGCAATTCACTGATGTTTCTGTTGTAGGACTAATGGAGTAACAAAACACTAAATCTTGAATAATTTAGCCCTGGGTTTCTTACCTTCTTTGTGCAGGGGCTTCCTTATAACACACCAGTGGGCATCATTTTCTTTAGAGAATTTTTGAAAATTTGCAAATCCTGCTAGTTCTTTTGGGGCTGCAGTGACAAAGAGCAGTATATCAGTATGAGTCAGTTCAGGGATAGAATTTTTTTTTTTTTTAAACAATAACCAAGTTGAGAACAGTCAGATTGGTGTTTATAAGAAAAGCTTGAACATATTTGTGCTTCCTTTCTCCAATTCTCCTGGGTCTATGAGAGGAATGCCTCTACTCAGTGATGAGCAGACATAGTTATGGTCAAGACAGCCTAATTCATGGGGAAACCTTGTTTGCTGAACCGGACCATACTTTCCACTCTTCATTAGAGCATCAGCAGCAACTTCTGTGTCCATACCTTTCTCATAAAGGTATGTTGTTTGCATTCATCATCCACTGCAGTAAGTTTCCAGCAGCTGGTGACTGGGAAGGAGATTTTCAGTTTCATCCTGAAACAGCTAATCATCTCCAAGATGCCCTGAAAAAGAGACAACCTCATTTCATCTTTCCTACAGTCCTTTACTGTACATCATTATCTCTCTTTATACATGAGAAACAGAAGCAGAAAGATTTTTCTCAAAAATTTTCATTCCATAAATGGTAGAAATAAGATTTGAAACTATGCCTTTGCTGCCCCAGGCCACATTCCTTCCACTGCATGAACCTGCCATCTTTAGATAAATAGGTGGGGATGGAACAAAGGCCTAAAACTGTTAAAACACTTGCCAAAATTCACACAGCTACCAAATAACAAAGCCAGGATTTGAAGCCAGTCTTTCTGACTCAGGCCCTAAACTCTTAAGCACTTTGATGACTAGGATTTCAAATCTTTCAACATAGGTAGATATCAATCTGGAGCTTAAGTATATCCTGAGAAAGGAATTATATAAATTTATAATTATTGAGAGAAAATAAAGGAAAAATTATTAATATTCCTAATTAAAATGAATCCTCCTAGCATACAAGGCTGCCAAGTATGCAGGTGTAGTTTAAAGGAAGGGCCAGGAACCTCTGTGTGCACTCCCACACTGTGTGTGTGTGTGTGTGTGTGTGTGTGTGTGCGCGCGTGTGTGAGCACGCATGTGCATGTATTGTGTGTGGTACTGTGTGTGTGGGTGTATGTGGATGTAGGAAGGGAGCTGAGGTGCTCTGATGGAAACAGGGGTGCTGAAGTCAGGATACATGCCCGGGTCTGATACCTGATGGACAAACACAAGCAAGTCCAACTAGTGCAGTGGAAAGGAAGGTCCAAGCTCCAGTAGGACCAGAAGCCAAGAATTAGGGTAAGAATTTATGATCATAACCAAATTGGAGAGAATTCTCTGTGTATTATGTTGTAAACATCTTGTGTTCTACTTTGTGGATATAGAAATTGAAGTTGAGAAAATATAAACACATTGCCCAGTGCCAGAGACAGAATGTGGCAGAACAAAGATTCAAACCCCCTCAAGTAGCAAGACGAAGACAAACGCTTCCATGAGTAGGAGAGTTCAGATGAATCTAGACTATTAGGAAATAGGTTCAGTGAAAGCAGAGGGCCAGTTGCCCTTACCATGGCCTTCAAAAGGAAA
>NW_026741643.1:0-4943 GCF_022355385.1 Mustela nigripes
AAAACGAATAAAGAAAAAATATAAAAAAGAAAAATATATATATATATTAGATAAACTAGTTTAAAAACATTAAAAAATATAAGGGTAAAAGTTAAAAAAAGTTTAGCGGAAGGAGAAAAAAAATTGAAAAAGAAGAAAAAATTAAATTAACTGCAAAACTAAAGAATCATGGGGAGAAAGCCATGAGTTCTGTGCTTTGCTTTCTCCTCTTCTGGAATTCTGCTGCTCTCCTGGGCATTGAACCTGCACTCCTTTATAGGTGAACTTGATCCTGGCTGGATTTCTTGTTGATCTTCTGGGGGAGGGGCCTGTTGTAGTGATTCTCAAGTGTCTTTGCCCCAGGCGGAATTTCACTGCCCTTACCAGGGACCAGGCTGAGTAATCAGCTGGGGTTTGCTTTCAGGAGCTTTTATTCCCTGAACGCTTCCCGTAGAGTTCTAGAGGATGGGAATGAAAATGGCGGCCTCCTAGTGTCTGGCCCAGAGGATCCGAGAGCTCAGGGCCCCACTCCTCAGTGCACCCTCAGAGAATAACACCCAATTACTCCCGTCTCCCTGGCCTCCGGCCATGCTCCGAGCTCACCGAGCCTGTGACCTGTTCAAGGTAACCCCGAGCGGAGAGCTCACTCCTCGGCTCTGTCTCTGTAGCCGGCTTCCCTGTTCTAATACCTGCAAGCTCTGTGACACTCAGACACCCCCGGTCTTTCTGTGACCCTGCGGGACCTGAGGCCATGCTGACCCCACGTGGGCTTCACCCGGTTTAGCCTCTGGAGCGATGTCCCTCAGTGGAACAGATTTTTAGAAGTCCTGATTTTGTGCTCCGTTGCTCCACCGCTTGCCAGGAGCTGGCCCCTTCCCCTGCTGTCTATCTTCCTGTCATTTTGGATTCACTTCTCTGCCAGTCCTACCTTTCAGAAATTGGTTGATTTTCTGTTTCTAGAATCGCTGTTCTTCTTCTCTGCGATATCCTGTTGGATTTGTAGGTGTTTGTAATCTTTAGATAAGCTATCTAGGTCATCTCCTGCTACCTGATGTAGTCTCAGCCTCCTACTTCTCCGCCATCTTGACTCCTCCCGACCTCGTTGTTTCCAAGATTTTTTAAATTGTCTTTAAAATTGGAGAATGTCACTGGAATGTGTCTTGATATTAATGACAATCTTCCTAGATTTTTTTCCTAGTGATAATTTAATTCTTGCATTTCCCTAAGCTCCACTGAGACCTAGTAAAGGTCTTAGCCAAATATTTCAAGTGAGACAGAAGCTTACATGGCCAGCCTGATGAGGGAGGGAGAGTAACTCTGTTTCAGACATTTAAACAAAAAAATTCATTCTGTCATTGGAGAGTATCCTCCTAACACTGAGGAAATAAAATTTCTAGAGAAAGGTTTTCACATGGTATGCTATAACTGATGAACTGCTGCAGCATAAAAACTGAATTGTATAGGGATCAATGAAAAAAAAAAATAAGAAAAAGGCCACTGAAGTTTGTTCACTTGGTAAATGTGAACAACATTTTCCCCCCTTCCCATATGTAATCTGTTTTCTTTCTTAAATTCCACATATATATGAGATCATATGGTATTTGTCTTTCTCTAACTGACTTATTTCACTTGGCATAATATACTCTACCTCCATTAACATCATTGCAAATGACAAGATTTCATTCTTTTTGATAGCTGAGTAACATTCCATTTTATGTAAATATATATATATATTTTTTTTTTTTCACATCTTCTTTATCCACTCATCGGTTGATGGATATCTACGCTCTCTCCATAGTTTGGATATTGTTGATAATGGTGGTATAAACATCAGGGTATATGTACCCCTTTGAATCTTCAGTTTGTATTATTATCTCCTTTGGATATATACCTAGTAATATAACTGCTGGATCATAGGGTAGTTCTACATTTAACCTTTTGGGGAACCTCCATACTGTTCTCCAGAGTGGGTGCACCAGTTTGTATTCCCACCACCAGTGTCCTCATCCTCACAAACACCTGTTGGTTTTGTGTTATTAATTTTAGCCATTCTGACAAGTATGAGGTGGTTTCTCATCATGGGTTTGATTTTTATTTCACTGATGATAAATGACGGTGAGCATCTTTTTCTATATTTATAAGCCACCTGAAAGTTTTCTTTGGAAAACATCTTAAGCTTCTGCCAATGGAGATGTGGATCTTTCAAGATCTCCTCCCATGTACTGTCCCTTCATGTGATAAAATATTTTCAAAGACTTCTACAAATTTGGTTTTATTTCATAGGCTTCACATATAATACCAGTTTATAAAACTGTGTTCTGGTGCTGATGCAGATTTTCCTATTTATGTTTCATAGTAAGTTAACTGAGCAGTGGGAGATAGACTAAAGTAGCTGTGTTTATCTCATCATCTTATGTAGAAGTCTCCTCATAGATATGTTTTTATTACTGTATTTTAGGTAAGCATGCAGAACAGTAAAGAACATTTCCCACATGTAATAAATATTTGTATTTTTCCGTATTTGCCTTATATGCCTTTTATTTACAGGGTGTTTTTTTGGTATCATTTCTAAATCTATCTCCCCCTTTCCAAAGGCAATGACTATACTGAAATTTGTGGGCATCCACACTGTTTATAATATGTAATATTGTTTTTATGTTCTTTACAAAAACAAAATACATGAAACCATTTTGCATTTCAAAAATTAACAATAATCAATATTCAATAATTTAAAATATTAAGTATTAGCCAATTTTTTTGACTGTAAAGAAAACATAGTGAAGTTGCTCAATAGACAGTCAAGAAGGTTTTTTTCTCTTTTTCTAGGAAATACTGTTTGTGAGCTTTTATTTCAATAATGTTTATTTCAAACATCCCTTATTTATATGTTGTTTCATGATAATCCTTGGTTTTTCAGAAGTTATTATTTCAGTATCCATGTATTGCAATCTAATATGAAGAAGATTCTGGGTGGTGAATTACAATGCTTGAGTTTTTAAACTGTATTTTAATGACCGTTTTCACCTGAAATAACATAAATATTATATTTGATTCAAACAAACTTAATTTTAATAACAGGAAATCTTGATAAAATGTATCATATATTTTACTTAACCCTAAATATTTGAAAAATACTTTTTATATTTGATTCTAAAACATGAATAGATTTTTCTATTTCTGGATGCAATCTTCTAAGTTTGGGAGAGCAGATTAGGGGTTTATGGGTGTCTCCTTTCATATAGTGCTCAACATTAAAATTTAATAATTTATCTTAAACATATAAATCTTCAATTTGAAGTATGTACTTCATAATGTCTATTAACTTTTTCTATATAGCCTTATTAGTAATATTCTTATGTAGCAGTTCACTTTTATTATCCCTTATAAAGTAAGAAAACTGAAGCATAAGAAATTAAGTAATAACTTACCCAAGGTCACATAACTGGTAAGTAGTGGAATATGAATTCATATCCAGGAAATTCTGGCCTTAGAGTCTGAACTCATAGCCAAACTCACATGCTTCCTCTTAGTCATTTAATTTTACAAGCTTACAAGTACATTAAGGCTTAAAATTGTCATCATAGGATAAGAGTTGCAACTTATAAGAGTAGCCATAGCCTTAATCCTTCATTCATGACTAATGTGAATGAGTTTTTAGATCCTTTTTTGGGATCAAATTTTAATACATGAGAAGGAAGGAGGGAGATATATTACTAGAAGGGTCAGAAAAAGAGCAGAAGACTGGGGGGAAATTTCACTTATTTCCAAACTTTGTATATGGATTCCTCTAGAAATAGCAGTGGTTTGGGGAATTAGAAACCCACATTCTGGGGCCAAAGTAGTCCGGAAGTGCAGTGACAACAAAGGGTTGGAATTTCTAATCTTCTGAAAGTAACTGAGCCTCCACTGGGAAAGCACAGGTCTGCGATGCACCAATGTTTTTGGCAGGGAAACTAAAAGGGCGATTGTACAATTTCAAAAAGTCATGAATTCCATAAAGACGGGTCTGGGTTTGGTTTGGTTTGGTTTTTATGAAATAGTTTTTTTCTCTAAATTTCTACTTAGATTGTGACTACTAGGAAATCTATGTGTTTATTTGAACTTTGAAACTTTTATATTTTTCTAGGCCCCTAGCCTGCCTTTAAAGGTATCTTGCTGAGTTTTTATTTTAGCTAGTGATCAATGAGTACCTCTCCTCCACATAGTGTTTCAGAGATCCAGGCTGTTTCTGCCTTCTAGGGTCACCAACCTATAGAACTGGATAGCCATTAGAATTAATCTGCACCAGGAAAATATAAGAGAAGTATTAAAAGTCTTGGCTAAAGTTTTAAATTTCCAGTTATAAAATGAATACCTCATGGGACTATGAAGTGTAGCATAGTGAGTTAGTTTATAATACTGTATTACATATTTGAAAGTAGGTTGGAGAGTGGATCTTGAAAATTCTCATTGCAAGAAAAAAACTTGGCAACAATATATGGTCATGGACATTAATTGACTTACTGTGGTGATCATCTTGCAGTATATACATATAACAAACCATTATATTGTACACTACTTGAAATTAATACCTGATGTCAATTATACCTCTCTTTTAAAAAGTTTTGGCTCAGAAGTTACCCATATCACTTTCAATCAGATGCCATTAGTGAGGACAAGCCATAGCTGTATTTAGATATAAGGAGGGCTAGAAAATAAAAGCTGTGGCTGGGCAGGAGCTACATAGAGACAATTCTGTATTATGGAAAGGGGAGAGAGGTTGACGGTCAAGATGGCGGAGAAGTAGCAAGCTGAGACTGCTTCAGCTAGCCGGAGATCAGCTAGATAGCTTATCTAAAGATTGCAAACACCTGAAAATCCATCGGCAGATCGAAGAGAAGAAGAACAGCAATTCTGGAAACAGAAAAACAACCACTTTCTGAAAGGTAGGACCGGCGGAGAAGTGAATCCAAAGCGACGGGAAG
>NW_026741644.1:0-4942 GCF_022355385.1 Mustela nigripes
GTACCTAAGGATTGGATTAAGAGTGCTATAAAAATAAACTTTCTTTTGATTAAAAAAAAAATATGAAACCTGTCCTAAGTAATCTAGTCACTTATTTTAAATGGTATCTACCTAAATATGCACATACATAAATACATAGAAAAGAAAAGGACCAGGTGAGAAAACAGACTGGATAAATGAGAATACCTTGAAATTTTGCTACATTTCAGTATACATTACAGTATTCTACATATTCCTTACTGACTCAAGGGTTCTACTTTGATTCCAGAATCTTCTTCCTTTAACAGACACCAGTCCATATTCTGTTAATTAATTCATGCTTGTTCTTCAAAATACATAAAAATACAACCCCCCAAAATTATCTATAATCCTATCACCAAGAAACAAACAGTCAACGCTTTGACTCATTTTTATCTCGTGTGTACATGCACATGTGAATATACAATATACTTTAGAATAATGGAAACTATTATATATAAATCAACATTTCCAAGATTATGTTCCATGAAACATTGCAATCCATGAATAAAAAATTGGGGAATATAGCATACCATATTCTCCCTCATAGAGATTCACCCTGAAAAGCAGCATAATAAAAGCCAGGAGAGGTCCTGCATAAGTTTTTAAAGTCAGATTTCCCAATATATGAATTCTATTATTAGCCAACAGAATACTCCTTATGAAACTCTAGTATAAATAGCTCTATTCTAGATTTTTTCACTCAACAAGATGTTATGAGTATTTTCTGGGTTACTAAAAACTAACTGCAAATAGCATTTTAATGGCTACAAATATTATACCATGTGAGCATTCTATTATTTATCATACCAGCACTTGGCAAAAAGCCAGAGGCAAGTATTTCCAAAAAGCACCAAATAGCAAGTATTTGAGGCTTTGCACACCCTTCAGCCTCTGCCCAATGACTCAGGTCCCCTGCTAAAGTACACAGCAGTCATAGACACTGTGTCAATAAATGGGTATGGTTGGGTTCCAGTAGAACTTTCTTGTAATTATTACATGTCATGAAATAGTATTCTTCCTTTGAATTTTTTTTCAAACATTTAAACCATTCTTGGGGCACCTGGGTGGCTCAGTCAGTTAAGAGTCTGACTCTTGATTTCAGCTCAGGTTGTGATCTCAGGGTCCTAGGATCAAGCCCCACATCAAGTCCCTGCATGGGGCTCCATACTCAGTGGGGAGTCTGTTTCTCATTCTACCCCTCCCCCTGCTCACTCTTTCTCTCTCTCTCTTACTCTCTCTCTCTCTCTTTAATAAATAAATAAAAATCTTCCCAAAAAAGCACTCTTAGCTTACAGGCTGCATCAGGTGGTGGACCCATAGGCCGTAGTTTGCTAACCCATGTTTTTCTCCCCAGTTTTAAAAAAATACTGTATCAGGCATCTGCAGAAAATCTTTGTCAAATTTCTGATCATTTCCTTTGGATAGATTCCTAATAAATACCTAGCCCTGACCACCTAGGCCAGAGAATATGAATATCAAACTATGAATACACACTGCTAAGTTACTTTATAGAAAGGCATATAGTACCCCACACCTGTGTCCAAAAGTGTCCATCTCACTGTACCTTTGCCAGTTCTGTTATCACTTTTTACCTGTAATGATTGGATGGATGAAAATTAGTATCATGTTTTACTCTGTGTTTCTTGAACTACTAGTGAAGTTGGACAACTTTGTATGTTCACTGACGGTTTCCATTTCTGTCATGTGCCCTCTTCTGATTCGTTACTAAATATTGTTTGTTTTTTAAAGTCACGTGGTTTCTTAAGTAGTGGGCATATTAAGTCTTCTTCTTGGCCAATATTTTCCTTGTTTATTGATCTTTTAATTTTATTTTTTATATTTTCAATTGTAGAGATGATTTTAAATTTTATAAATTGATTGCAGATTAGAGATTGTCATAAATGTGGAAATCTAACAGCATTTCCATTTCGGTACCTCCCTTTGCTTTATGCATAGAAAGGTGGTTCCTACAGAGAGATCATTTGAAGAGTCCACCATATTTTCTCCTGGATTCTATTACACTGCATATCTTACATTTAACCCTTCATAGCGTGTGGAATTTATTCAGTGTATGGTATGAGGCAAAGTCCGAAACTGTTTTCTTTTCAAATTGTTCTTCTGAATTCAATTTTTCCATCATCATTTATTGCATAATCCTCCCTTTCCACCACTGATTTGTGAATATTCTTTTCTCTTTTGTGAACACTGGTCTCTAAATAAGGGCCCAAAAAAAGCAAAAAAAAAAAAAAAGGATAAATAAATAAGGTCAAAAATGGGACCTATAATGAGGGTAAAGATGGAGGGTATTTCCAAGCCATCCTATTTGTCTGCCTGTTCTTTCTTATACTAGCTCAACACTGTCCCAACTACTGTCATCTCAACATGCATATGCCCCTCTGTTAGTGTTAAAATGCATGACAACAGACCATTCCATGCTACTACTCCAGGGTCTTCTGAGAAGTTATTAAAGGCCATCTTGGGTGTACTCATGTTAGGAAAGGAAAACCCAGCATACGACTGAATGATCTACACGGAAACCATGCCCAGATCATTAACATAGCGTTTACTAAGAGAAAACAAACAAGATAAGAACCAAAATCATTATCAAAGAAAAAGTGGCGGACACACAGTCTTGAGAAAAATTTCCTCCCCATTTACTTTGGGCCTATAAATGGCAGTTCTTGATTCTTCCAGTTAAATCTGCTCCAAAAATGTGTCCAGATCTCCATGGATCATCAATCCCACATTAGCCATGACTTTAGCCTTGTCCCCGGATGAATGCATTAGCAGAATCATAACAGAAAATGGGCTCCGCGGCGTGAACAGCATCTCTCTTCCTTCCCCCGGTCACCTTCCTTAGGTGGGTTGTAAACACAGAAATGCTCGAAAGGGTGGGAGCAGGAGGAAGAAACACAGCAGCCAGACTTCAGAGAGACCGTGTAGACGTGCATTGGCCAAATCTAGCCCACAGCCCTTTGTGTGCATAAAGTTTTATTGAAGCTGAGCCCCGCTATTTCTCCGATCTAGGCAGTGGTAGAGTTAAACAGTTCCAACAGAGACTGGCAGGCCTGCAAAAGTGGAAATATTTACTTACCTGGCCCTTTATAGAAAAGGTTTGCTGATGGCATCAAGGATATCTGCTTCCCCGCTTCCTGCTGGTACATTCCACCACCCCACGGCCCCGCCCCCACAAATATGCCGGACCAGCGGCCGTACAGACAGACTCCTATTTCTCTGCTGATTTCACCTCCATGATCCCTGTCTGCTTTTAATTAGAATCAAATCCAGACCTCAGCCATTCCCACAGAAGACTGGAGGCTAACACAGTCTCCACTGGCAGCAGTCAGCTCCTCACGTCCATCTGATGGTCAAGGCCTGAGAGATGCTCAAGCCAGGACTGACAAAATCAAGGTAAAACAGCTAAGCAAAGGGCAAGGTGCCTTTTGCCATAGGGAAAAGCCGAGCTGAAGGGGCAAATCGAGATGTGGAGATGTCCCCATTTGGGGAACTCTGAAACAGATGCATTATTTTTAAGCACATTTCCTCCATCAGTCTGAAACCTTTTCAGGTAAGAGCCGAGACATTTGCAGGCCTCTGCTATCCTCCAGGTAATTGCTGGCTCTAGTTCCCGAGCCATAAACCGAGTGGCACTTTGTGCCTATAACCCTGGTGTTTCCACGGCCACAAATGAGAACAGCCACAGACCAAATGATAATGGTGTTTTTGGTCTTAATGCTGTGTTTCAGACGTCAGGGCTTCCAAGCACGTACATGGTTTTTCAAATCATTTCCTAAGAGCTCAGCTGCAATATTTGGTGAACAAAATTATAGGAACACTTTGTCTCTTCTGCTTTACCGGATCATAAGGTGTTCAGATATTGCAGACAAGTAAAGGGTTCAAATAAATAAATGTGAAGGTCAGAATTCTTTTGGTCATAATCGTTTGGGAAAGAATTTTTTCCAAAATGTATTCCTTCATTTTACATTAAAGGCAAAACCCCAGATTTTTCAGTAACCACAGGCCATCATTTGAAGCATTTAAGGCTCTGCTAAGAGGGATACCCTGCAGACATGGATCCGCAGTCCACGTGTCAGCAGACATCTTCCATAAAGAGCAAGATGGCAACTAGTTTAGGATTTGTGGGCCACATACAGTCTTCGTTGCGTGTTCTCTGATTGAGAGAAATAAAATTCTAGCTGGGGAAGTTCGGCTTCTTGGAGGATCTGAGTTAAGTCCTCAAAGGATATGTCATACTCTGTTTTCAAAAGCAAATACACATCCAGAATATATAAAGAACTCTTATAATTCAACAACAAAAAGGCAACCCAACTGAAAAAAAAAAATGGGTAAAGGGCTTAAACAGACATTTCTCCTAATGAGATATACAAAGAGCCATCGAACACCTGAAAAGGTGCTCAACTTCATCTGCATTAGAGAAATGCAAATCCAAACCACAATGAGAGATGCTACTTCTCACCCACTAGGATGGCTAGAACCCCAAAAAATGAAAAAGAACAAGTGTTGGAAAGAAGGTGGAGAGATTGGAACTCTTATGTGTTGCTGATAGGAACATAAAATGGTTTGGCTGCTGTGGGAAACAGTGGCATTTCCTCAAAAAGTTAAACCTAGAATTACCGTTTGACCGAAAAACACCATTAGTAGATATCTATTCAAAAGAATTGAAAGATACATTCAAGCAGGAACTTGCACGTGCTTGTTCATGGAAGCACAGTTCACAATAGCCAAAAGGTGGAAAGATCCCAAATGTCCATCAATAAATACATGGATAAACAAATATATACTATAGCCCTACAAAGATGCAGCCATCAAAAGGAATAATGGTCTGACACCTGCTCCAGCGTGGGTGGACCTCAAAAACATGATTCTGAATGGAAGAAGCCAAACACATATTGTATGATTC
>NW_026741645.1:0-4942 GCF_022355385.1 Mustela nigripes
AACCCACTGCAGTACCACACCATGATGTCAAAGAAACTCTGCATTCAGATGACCACAGGGGTCTACGTAGCTGGAAACCTTCATTCCATGATTCATATAGGATTTCTCTTTAGGTTAACTTTCTGTGGGTCAAACCAAATTAATCACTTTTTTTGTGATGTTTTTCCATTATACAGACTTTCCTGTGTTGACCCTTATGTCAATGAAATGGTACTATTTATCTTTTCAGGCTCAATTCAAGTCTTCACTATTGCCAGTGTCTTAATATCTTACCTCTACATTCTCTTTACTATTTTCAAAATGAAATCCAAAGAGGGAAGAGGCAAATCCTTATCTACTTGTGCGTCTCACTTTCTCTCTGTCTCAATATTCTATGGTTCTCTTCTGTTTGTGTACCTTCGCCCACATTCAGTTAAAGAAGCTGATGAAGATATACCTGGTGCTGTTTTTTATACTCTAGTGATCCCTTTATTAAATCCTCTTATTTATAGTCTGAGAAATAAGGAAGTAATAAAAGCTATGAAGAAAATCATAAAGAATATTTTATAACATTCTAAAAGAAATATCTTCTGTGGAAAATTAACTTAAATTTGAAAATAATTTTTTAAATCATGGAATGTTGAGAAAGTAGAAGAGAGCCACTTTGTACATAAAATATTCAATTACTAATACATGATAGTATAGAAGTCAAATTACTAAGTTCATCAAGGAGAGATTCTGCTACAATGTTTTCCAAAATCTAAGCCACTACCTTCCAGTATAATGAACTAAGTAATTTTTCTTCAGGTAACAAACTGTTTCACAAAGAAATTAGTTAAACTATTAACTTTGTTTCAAAGAATATTGAGTTACAATTTTCAATAAATGTAACACTAGGAATAGAAGTCAGTGTATATAAAGATCACCTCCATATAATATTGTTGACAAATTTCTGGAATTCCAAAGCAAACTCTGGGATATCCCAGGATCTCAAAATTAATCCCTGATCAAGCAACACCATCTGTCAGAAGTAAACTGTATATATTTGATTCTTAATTTTCTTTGAGTTTGTTCAAGATAATATATTTAAATATTAGTTCACACAGAATATTCTCAAATCAATATTTTCATCCTTGAAAGTGGAAATTTTGTTATATATCTTTTACCACCATTAAAAATTACTAAAAACAAGAATACTAATAAAATGTATAATAAAAAAGACTATTTTCATCTTTAGTGTTAGTCAATTTTATCCTCAAGTTCTCTGAAATACCGTATCTATACACTGGTGATTTATCAATCTGTAATTAAAATAGTTGATACTTGTGGATTTTATATCCACATGGATTTGGGTATTTTCATATACTTTGATGAGGTGTCATTCAAAAATGAAGTGTAAGCTTGAATACATTAAATTAAAAGTTTTTTCTCTGATATTACTTATCTTGTTATCAGGAATTCCACCAACTTGTACTGACTCCAGTGTAAGTTACTGATACATTCACAACATTAACAAAAAGTTGGAGATGTTGTAAAGCATAAATGAGGCACAAATTAGTGAAAATTGTAAATATGTAAACAAAAATATTTATTGGTCATTTAAATACACAAATATGAAAGAAAAAAGTAATTTACTGAGGACATGTTATCTGCTAGGAACGAAGCTAGAACTTTCATATATATTACCTACCAACTGGTTAGATATGATTTTATATGGATTTTCTCAGTAAAAACCTCATACTTTCAAACAATGAGTGGCTTGCTCAAGTTCAACCAGGTGATTCAGATTGAGCTAGAATTTGTATCAATGTTGCTTGGGAGCTTAGGAAATGGAGATCCTTGTCACCTAGGGTATTTAGTCCTTATGCAGAATCAGAAGTAAGATGTGCCTTAAAAATAATTTTTAAAAAATGGTGTTTGGAGGAAAAAAGATATGAGTATAACAGTCAATGTTTATGGAAATAAGTGTGACACTGGGAACTGGGATGAAGGAGGTGAACCATGGACAGAGTCAGAAAGCTGACAAAAACTCTTGTTAAAAGCTGTTGTGGAATATGGGAAGTAAGGGTGGAAAGGGATCGGGTTACTGAGAATCTTAAATGCCACCGTTAAGAGTCGGACTTTATCTCAAGAGGCATCAGACACTGGATACTTCCTAGAATCAGGTAATATGACTGTATTTTTTAGAAAACTAATCCAGCAATTGATTGGAATGAAGGTTAACTGCAAGAATTCATATATTAGATGATGAGAACTGACACTGGAGGATAAAAGGAGAGGAGGGCACAGATATAAACATTTTAAAGAAAAAGTAGGAAACTGTAACTACTGGATAATAAAATGAAGGCCTATCTTCTTCCTGTGAGTACCAACCTACGTATTACTAATTTCCTATCATTAATACTTAAAAAGGTATCTAACACATCTGGCCATTTATTAGCCATTTCCTTTAATATAATCATTTATATTAATATGTAATGGGTTTGTTATTTTTATAACAAGTCAATAAATAATTTTAATTTCATGGTTTTAGCCTCTAATATTGTAAGTAGTATTAGATATAACTCACAGACATAAAGCTCTACAGGGTCCTTAACACTTTTTTAAGGGTGTAAAGGAATCTGGAAACCTGAGTTCTAAGAATGCTTTTCCTTTTTAGCCACTCTCTATTTTAGGGGATATTTTTAGTTGTCAAATTCACATGCTTTAATCCCTTTCCTTTTTCCAGGAATATGACAAATTCTGTTTTTGTATTTCTGCACTACCCACTTCTAACCCTTAGCAGCCCTGAAGCCTAGAGGTCTGTTAAAGGAAGAATCCATGACTTATTTGGGGCCAATGAGACATAAGAGGTAATTTTCTGGAAGTTTCTGGGATATAGGCTTCCTTTGTTTTAAAAGAGATTCACTAAAAAAGGTAGTCTTTCTTCCTCTGAATGCTATGTTTTGTGGATATGAAATGTGGCACAGTCTACAACCATTTTGCCTCCAAAAGAGAAACCAGCCTAGAGATGAAGTCAACACACAAATGAGGGCATAGCTGAGGGAATCACAGAGAGGAAGACTCAAGGTCCTTGGAATTAACCATCTCTTCTCACTTTAAAATCCAATAAATCTTCTTACTGTTAACTTTGTTTGGAAAAAATGATTTTATTACAATTCAATAAATATTAACAGATGTATTCATGTCTCTTGCTCATCTCTCACTTTCTGCTATATTTTAAATTAATCCTAGCATACTCTTTTAGCTTGCAAATAACTTTTCATCAGTATCCATTTAACTACTCAACTTATCTATTGTATTTTTTTACTTCTACTCCTATATTTTAATTTCCTATAGCCCCACTAAAAAAATGGGGAAAAAAGGAGTTTCCTAATTTGTCCACAGAAATATTAAGGTGGAGCTCAAGGAGATTAAATTGAGGGATCCAATCCAAAATCCATGTTCTTAACCACTAAGTTGTATCGTACACAACATAGAGAAGTGAAAGTAGCAGGAAAGGACAACTTAACAAGAAACTAAGCTGTTATGTGGATAGAGAAATAGGGCAGATAATCAAGAAAAATGTGAATCAATGACATTTTCCTTCAGATTTATTTTGAAAAATTTCAAGCCTAGTTGGGAAAGTGTCCATGAATTTTCTTAAATTAAGATGATTTATTGTTAACATTGCACCACATTTGTCCAATAATCCATCTGAAAATGTATATGTGACATAACAATGAGATTATGACAGTTTACCCATAAATTCTTGAACATATTCCTCATAAGAACAAAGACATTTCCTACACTGTCATATTTTTGTTAAGATTTTGTTTATTAGAGAAAGAAAGCAAGAGTGAGAGAGAGAGAGCAAGCACTAGTGGGAGGGTGTGTGGTGAGGAGAGAAGGGGAGGGAGAAGCAGGCTCCCTACTGAGGTGAATGTGGCTTGATTCCAGGACCCCAGGATCATGACCTGAGCTAAAGGCAGACACTTAACTGACTGAGCCATCCAGGCACCCTATCATATCATTATTAACCACAAGAAATTTAACATCACCTGATAGGGTGTTCACATTAAAAATTTTCCTAGTTTTCCCCAAATTGTCCTTCTTAGCAATTTATTTTTCATCGAGAATTCAATTAAAGGCCACTATTTTTATCCCCAGGGGTACAGGTCTGTGAATCGCCAGGTTTACACACTTCACAGCATTCACCATAGCACATACTCTCCCCAATGTCAATAACCCCACCCCCCTTCTCCCAACCCCCCTTCCCCCAGCAACCCTCAGTTTTTATTGTGAGATTAAGAGTCACTTATAGTTTGTCTCCCGCCCAATCCCATCTTGTTTCATTTACTCTTCTCCTACCCCCTTAACCCCCACTGTTGCATCTTCACTTCCTCATATTAGGAAGATCATATGATAGTTGACTTTCTCCGATTGACTTATTTCACTAAGCATGATACCCTCTAGTTCCATCCACGTTTTGCAAATGGCAAGATTTCATTTCTTTTGATGGCTGCATAGTATTCCATTGTGTATATATCCCACCTCTTCTTTATCCATTCATCTGTTGATGGACATCTAGGTTCTTTCCATAGTTTGGCTATTATAGACATTGCTGCTATAAACATTCGGGTGCACGTGCCCCCTTCAGATCACTACGTTTGTATCTTTAGGGTAAATACCCAGTAGTGCAATTGCTGGGTCATAGGACAGTTCTATTTTCAACCTTTTGAGGAACCTCAATGCTGCTTTCCAGGGTGGTTGCACCAGCTTGCATTCCCACCAACAGTGTAGGAGGATACCCCTTTCTCCGCATCCTCGCCAGCATCTGTCATTTCCTGACTTGTTGATTTTAGCCATTCTGACTGGTGTGAGGTGATATCGCATTGTGGTTTTGATTTGTATTTCCCTGATGCCGAGTGATATGGAGCACTTTTTCATGTGTCTGTTGGCCATCTGGATGTCTTCTTTGCAG
>NW_026741646.1:0-4941 GCF_022355385.1 Mustela nigripes
AGATTTAAAAAGCAATCTACTCCTTTAGCAGCTTTTAAATATATAATACAGTATTATTAACTGTAATCACCAAGATGTATATTACATCCCCAGAACTTATTTTTTTAATTGAAATATAGTTGACATACAATATTATATTAGTTTCAAGTAGTGAAAAAATAGTGATTCAGCAATTGCATACATTATGAAATGCTCACTGTGGTAAGTGTAGTTACTGTCTGGTGTCATACAGAGATACTACAGTCTTACTGACCATGTTCCATATTCTGTAGTTTGCATCTTCTTGAGTATTTTAAAACTAGAATTTTCTGCCTCTTAACCCCTTCATCTCTTTTACCCATACAGCCACCCCCGTCCCTCTGGCAACCACCAGTTTGTTGTCTGCATTTATAAATCTGTTTCTGGGGTTTTTTTTGTTGTTGTTGTCGTTGTTGTTTTTTGTTTTATTTTTTAGATTCCACAGATAAGTGAAGCCATATGGTGTTTGTCTTTGTCTTTATGGCATATTCCACTTAGCATTATACCCTCTATAAAAACCCATGTTGTTGTGAATGGTAGGATTTCATTCTCTTACGTGGCTAAATAATACTACATCGTGATTGTATATCATATCTCTTTTAATCATTCATCTACGAGTAGACACTTAGGTTGCTTTCATATCTTGCCAATTGTAAGTAATGCTGGATGTTACTTACATAGGCATGCAAAGGATATTACTTACATAGGCATGCATATATTTTTTCAAATTAGTGTTTTGATTTTCTAAGTAAATAGTGGATTCCACAAGTGGAATTTCTGAATCATATGGTATTTCTATTTTTAATTTTTTGAAGAAGTCCCACTATTTTCCAGAGTAGCTACACAAAGTTACATTCCCACCAACTGTGCACAAGTGTATCCTTTTTCCGAATCCTTGCCAGATTACAGAGAATCTGTAGCTTCCTTAGGTAGTATGGACATTTTAACTGTATTAATTATTCCAATCCAGGAGCATGGAATAGCTTTCCATTTGTGTCTTGTTCAGTTTTTTTCATCAGTGTCTTGCGGTTTTCAGAGTACAGATCCTTGACCTTATGTCTAGGTGTTTTATTTTTTCCATGCAATTGTAAATGAGTTTGCTTCCTTAATTTTTGTTTCTGTACTTTGTTATTGGTATACAGAAATGCAGTAGGTTTTTGTATATTAATTTTTTTATTCTTTGTCTTTACTGAATTCACTTTTTAGTTCTACTGGATTTTTGCTGGTGCCTTTAGGGTTTTCCATATGTGGTATTATGTCATTTGCAAATAGTGACAGTTTTACTTCTTTACCAATTTGGATACTTTCATTTTCTTCGGAGATTGCTAGGGCTAGGACTTCTAGTACTGTTTTGAATAAAAGTAGTGAGAATACATAATGAAGATGTGGTTTTAAGGTATGTTTATATAATGCCGTAATTATTAATTGGTCATTCAATTGAAAGGATTAAGGATTTGTCTTTAAATGCCTTTAATTGAGTCAGGTGTTAACAGGTGAGTGGCATCTCTAAGGGTTGGGCTTTTACTCAGGCTTTTCTGTATTATATGTGGCCTTGCTCAATGTAACTGCCTGAGCCTTATTGCCATGTGCAAATTATAGTAATAAGACATACCTTGCAGAGATATTATGGTGATTAAAGGAAAAATGTATATAAAATGTCTGAGCATGTCACTTCATACCTGGCATAGAGTAGTTGTTAAAATACATTGCTGCATGAATAAGGAATGACAATATACATGAATAAATGAATTGACTGAGAGAACAGAGGGATCATTATTAAAATAGGCTGTTTTATTTGTAAACTCAAAATTAAAATAATATATGTACAGTTTTGGGATGATAAGACTGAAATCATAACCTCAGCACTACATATATACTATTATTTAATTTTTTCATATTTTGAAACAGAGAAGTTGTACAAGATCATTTGTTTCTTGAATACATGAAAGTTCGTTGCTGACCTGATGCCCTACCATCCAGAATGCTCTTCCATACCCACAATATTACCATTCAGATCAAGGAAATTCACACTGATTCATTTCTGTCAGCCAGCCTACATACTCCATTCAAATTTCAGTGATTGTTTTTTCAATAAAAATTACATATTGCAAAAAGGATCCCATTTAGAATCAAGTATTGCATTTAGTTGTAATGCATCTTAGTTTTCTTCAGTCTGGAATATTTTGTCAACATTTGTTTGTTTTTCATAACTTTGACACTTTTTAAGATTACAAACCGTTTTGTTGTTTGTTCTTCTTTAGGATATTACTTAATTCGTGTCTTTCTGATGTTTCTTCCAGATTTGATTTAGGTTATATACTTTTGGTAGGAATATCACAGAAGTGATGCTTTTCTAAAACTTCTTATTTTAACCAACCAGATGGTACCTAATTTTGATATATCCTATTACTGAAAATGATGTTGCTTGATCATTGATTAAGGGGATATTTTTCTAACTTCTCTATTGTGAAGGTTTTCCCTCCTTTTAAAACAAGATAAATTTTATGGGAATGTATTTTAGAATTATATAATTGTCTCTTTCCTTTTCAAAATTTAAAATTATGTACTTTTTATGTCAGTATAAACTTGTGGCATTTTAATAAGTGATTTGTAATCCATTGTGTTTTTTTGTTTGTTTGTTTTCTTTTTCTTTTTTTTTTTTAAGTTATACTCTTGTGATTGCTGTCCTGGCCAAGAAGCTGTTTTAAATTGGTTTTTGTATCGCTCTAATATACTTTTATATTTCAGCACTTCTTTTTTTCTGGTACAGCAGTGGATTCCAAGTTTGTTTTCTGTTTTTCCTGATCCATTAGTGGAATTAGCCATATCTTCAAGGAACCTTGGGTATTTTATAGGAGAGTGCATTCAGAAGCCATGCTCTAGATGATGAATGGGTTTACTGTCATTAGGGTGTTGCTACTTTCAGGGTCTCTGAGTAGACAGAGTTGGAGTACGTTTGTATACACCTATATGTCCATTTATACATCCTTTTATTGTGTATTCTCTCTTAAGATTTTATCTATTTGAGAGAGAAAATGCAAGCATGGGGAGGAGCCGGGGGATGAGGCAGCCTGCCCTGGGCCTCAGTCCCAGGACCCTGAGATCATGACCTGAGCCAAAGGCAGATGCTTAACCGGCTGAGCCACACAGGTGTCCCATGTGTATTCTCTTTTGATCTGGAAACATTGTGTATCATGAGTTTATGCTGATGTTTCTGATTCCAGTTCAACACCTCAGGGTATAATTCTAGTTTTTTTCTCTATTTCTTCTCTGATAATGAGAATCCTGGCTCTCGTTACTATCAATAATACTTAGTCAGTCAATTTCTGTGTATGTAACTTATCACTCATCTTCATGGCCACTCCTTTCCCATGTGGGTGCCCTCTGAACCCTATTGGACACGTGCCTTTATTCCCAGTGCATTGAGCTGTATTGTCTCATGGATGCCTTCCCTCCTCCTCTAAGGCTGTGATTCCTTATACCAGATTGCCTGCCCACATAGACACATTGCTTGTCCCATTTAAGCTCTGAATCTCTACACCGGGCTGCCTTCCATACAGGGATTCCTTCCTTAACCTTTCAGATACCCCCTGCTGGGATCACTCTGGAATGGATTTCCTCCTTACTCAGCACTGGTTCTGACTCCATACATAGGGCTGCCCCTTGTGTGGATACCTTCCTAACCCTACTTGGCCCTAAAGCCCTATAGCAAGATGCACTCTGGTGGAGAGACTGTCTCCATCCTACTTAAGATCTGACTTCCTTTACTGGGCTTCCCCAATGCCTGGAGACCCTCCTCTCCCTCTTCTAGCTATGGAGTCCCAACCTAATCTCATGTGTGGATACCCCCTCTCCATGCTTGGATAACCTTCCTCACCCTTTTTTAGCTACTTAGCCACATCTCTCCAGCCCCACCCCATGTCTGTCATCTTGCTTCTCTTCTAACATGCTGCTCTGAGCTACCACAGCATCCCCATGCCCTAGTCCAGGTAGACCCTGTTCTCCTTCACTTAATGGTTTGATAAATGATTTATTCAAGCAAGGAAAGGAAGAGGAAGAAGAGGAAGAGTACTTGCACAATTTGAAGATAGCTCATTTCTTTGCTTCATTAAAGTACAACTGAAAGTGTAAAGGAAAAAATCTTTAAATATTTACACTGGCGATGACTAAGTAGTGTCAGAAGTAGAAGCGCACAGATGTCAATGTACATATATCTCCATATTTGTGTTCTCAGTATCTAGCATATGGTCTGGCACATGGCAAATATTTATGATTAATGAATGAGAACTTTTAAGAATGGGGTGACTTTATGGTTTGAGTTTTAAGCTCCACTTCTAAATTTTGTGGGATTTAAAAAAAAACTAACAACTTTACCCCTCATTTTTATTATTCTAAAAACACATACTAAATAAAACAGTGTAACTTAAGTCCTAAGATGCTTTGAATCTTTATTTCTTCTTGTTTTTGCCTCATTAGTTTTCCTCTTTCTACTAGATCATTCCTACAGATATGTTAATGAACTGGGGTATTTAGCTTTCCTTTTGATCTACATCTCCATGTCCATTCACCCTTTTTCATCCTTCTGCTACCAGTCTATTCTAAACCACTATCCTTTCTCAAATGAAGCCTATCTTTTCTTGGGGAAAGGGTCTGTATTGGTTCTTTACTGATATTTCCCTTCTACTGTTTTCCCCTCTAGTCTTTTCTCAAAGTAGCCGTAGGAGTCTTACTCCCAACCATGTCCTTATCCTAATTTCACAGCACTTGCTCATGATCACCACCTCAGACAACTGACATCTAAATAAGTTCTAAAGCACATTAGACTACATCTGATGAGGGAGCAGGAGGCTGGCTGAGGACAAAGCAAAAGCTGGCGCCTTGCACCCCCTCTTCACCCACTCCCCTCCATATGTGTAGCATTCC
>NW_026741647.1:0-4940 GCF_022355385.1 Mustela nigripes
CCACAGTTTGGTGACCGTGGCCATTGCTGCTATAAACATTGGGGTACAGATGGCCCTTCTTTTTACTACATCTGTATCTTTGGGGTAAATACCCAGGAGTGCAATTGCAGGGTCATAGGGAAGCTCTATTTTTAATTTCTTGAGGAATCTCCACACTTTTCCAAAGTGGCTGCATCAACTTGCATTCCCACCAAGAGTGTAGGAGGGTTCCCCTTTCTCTACATCCTCTCCAACACATGTTGTTTCCTGTCTTGCTAATTTTGGCCATTCTAACTGGTGTAAGGTGATATCTCAATGTGGTTTTAATTTGAATCTCCCTGAGGGCTAGTGATGATGAACCAGTGGAACAGAGTAGAGAGCCCAGATATGGACCCTCAACTCTATGGGCAAATAATCTTCGACAAAACAGGAAAAAATATACAATGGAAAAAAGACAGTCTCTTCAATAAATGGTGCTGGGAAACCTGGACAGCTATATGCAGAAGAATGAAACTCGACCATTCTCTTACACCGTACACAAAGATAAACTCAAAATGGATAAAAGACCTCAACATAAGACAGGAATCCATCAGAATCCTAGAGGACAATATAGGCAGTAACCTCTTCGATATCAGCCACAGCAACTTCTTCCAAGATATGTCTCCAAAGGCAAAGGAAACAAAAGCGAAGATGAACTTTTGGGACTTCATCAGGATCAAAAGCTTCTGTATAGTAAAGGAAACAGTCAACAAAACAAAGAGGTAACCCACGGAATGGGAGAAGATATTTGCAAATGACAGTACAGACAAAAGGTTGATATCCAGGATCTATAAAGAACTCATCTAACTCAATACACACAAAACAGACAATCATATCAAAAAATGGGTGGAAGATATGAACAGACAATTTTCCAATGAAGAAATACAAATGGCTATCTGACACATTATAATCATTTTTGAAAATATTTCACTCAGCATAATTTCTTCCAGTCCCGTCCATGTTGCTACAAAAGTTGGGTATTCATCCTTTCTGACGGAGGCATAATACTCCACAGTGTATATGGACCACATCTTCCTTTTGGTAGTATCTATTATATTTTTAAATATTTATTTATTTATTTTTTTACTTACTTATTGAGAGAGGGAGTAGAGAGGAAAAGAGAGAAAGAAGGAGAAAGTTGGCCAGGGAGAAGAGGAAGACAGAATCTTAAGCAGACTCCATGCTGAGGGTAGATCCTGACATGGAGCTCTATCTCAGGACACTGAGATCATGATCTGAGCTGAAATCAAGAGTCAGACACTCAACTGCTTATGCCACCCAGGTGCCCCTATTATATTTTTAAATGCACACTTTTTGACTGAAACACCCTCAGTTCCTGGCATGACCCCTCACACACTTGATATCACTATTTTTTGGACCTCTATTTTTGGATCAAAATCTAAATTACACAAATTAGATGATTTGTTATACCTTGAATAGATCTTGCTCTTGTTTCTTCTCTTAATGGTGCTTTGCCCTGCTGTTTTACCTGGAATGCCATTCTTCCCTATTTCTGCCTATCAAGGCCCTTCTCTAAGATGTACTACAAATGTAATAATCTCTAGGTATTATTTCTGTTACCCAACTGATTGCAATGACTATTTCTTTGAACTCTTTCTTTAGAGTACAGTTATGTCACCAACTTACATCAGAGTTATTTACAAATCTCATTTTTCCCTGTGACTTTCACAGGGTTGCTTTTCTTTTTTTTCAGGGTCTCTTAAATTCCACCTAACTTACTTTGTCTTTCTGGAGATTTAAAAAAAAAAAAAAAAAAACACAGTTACTGAGTGGCAGACTCTGAACTAAAACCTCAGTATATATTCTGCTCACCCAAGGATAGATCCATTATATTCTCCATGAAGTCTGAAGAAAAGAGACACTCACAAGTCTCAGAATTACAAAGTTCTAGAATGGAAAGAAATTCTACAATCATCTTCACCACTGTCATGGATTCTCTTGTTTTTGATACTGATAGATTCACTTCCCAGAAAATGCCCAAGGTAATTTGCACACACATACACATGGCCATGACAGTTTTAAATGTGGCTGGTTCACCCAGTAGAATGAAGTACAGATAGGCTTTTAGGTGAGATCACAAAGTTAGATTCCGTATGTGGCTAGAATATCAGGGTCTATAACTGGAATCACATCAATTGTGTGAGTGACGAGGACTGCTACAAATGGCCAGGAAGGGGTTGGGGGGAGGTGTGAGCATCCTGTCACTGTCCAGCACTAGCAGGATAGTGCCATTGCAGCACGTGGACCCAGGGCTGCCAGATCTGCTGAAAAAAGGCATAAACCAAGATATATAATGAAGTATGGGCCATGTGAAACTTATCTCTGGGCTCGTTCCAGACCTCACACCAAAAGTTTGAAATGTCTTTTATACTATCTGCTCACATGGCCAACCTGATTAGCTGTCCTGCACATTTATCATCAGCTTACCCAAGCAGGAGAAATGAGACCCTAACCATCAACCTATAATTACATATTGACAAATAAAATTCCTGATTATTTGTATCATTGCTATTCATTTATCATTTCCATAAATATTTATCATCAACCACGTACTAGGCACCATCCTGGTTACTACCTACACATTAGTGAAGCCAATGAACAAAGTCTCTAGAGTCAAAGAAGTTCTAGTAAGAAAAGCAAACAACAAGGAAACCTAGACAAGCAAGCGAGGTAACTTCAGATACTGTGAAGTCTGTGAAGAGAACAAGAAAGGTGAATGAGAGAGAATGAAAGAAAATTATATGCAACTTATGAATTATTAAACACTACATATGAAACTGATGATGAACTATATGTTCACTAATTGAATTTAAATTAAGGGGAAAAAAAAGAAAATATAGCCAGGAGAGCTGCTTTAGATAGGGTAGTCTGGAAGGATTCTTTTGGCTGCGATTAAATGGCGTGAAGGAGTCAGCCATACAAAGAGAAAGAATTTTCCAGCTAATAGGAAGGACTAATGAAGAGGGTGAAGAGGACTGAGGCAGAGCAAGGATGACTGGAGGGTAATCAAGTAGAGGGACTGGTATGAAGTAAGGTCAAGGAGGAGGCAGGGGTCAGATCACACAGGGCCTTATTGACTGCATTCATTGTCTGGATTTTTTCCTAACTAAGATGAAGAGTGCTCAGAAGGTGGTAAGCACGGAAGACATGACCTAATTAATGTGATAAAAAGATCCCTTTGTATAATGTAGAGAACTGAGACATTGGTTAGGCAGTTACTTCTATATTAGGAAGCTATGGAATATGATGGAATGTCAGTGGCGTTCCCTTTGAATAAAAGCAGCTTTTATTTTTCAATTAAAATGTAACATAATTGACTTCAGTAAAAATGTCTCTCCTGACCTTATTTCTCTTGCATTAATGGGGTCGTTTATATGATATGTCAGGAGTGCTACCTCTGTACACAATGAACAGCTTTTATTTTTCAATTAAAATGTAGTATAATTGACTTGAACCAGAAACGATCTCTTGACATTATTTCCCTAGTATTAATAAGACCATTTATATAATGATCATGCAAATTAATCTTCTTCATTCAAAAATATTGCTTATTTTAAATGAATACAATAACGTATTTTTGAAATCTGCATTTTGATATTCAGATTAAACATGATCTCAATATCTCATATATAAAATCTATATGATTATTACAATGATTTAAAGAGATGCAAAAATATTTTCAATTATGTTTTCATTCAAAGAAGTGATTAAACATAATTTGCCCGTGAACTTGCAGGCCAAAATAATATATCACAATACATCGTAGATAGTTTCAGAGATGAAAACAGTGTTTGTCTGCTTCAGTAGATACATATGTGAAGATGAATTTTGGCACTTGTCAGCCTATGATAAATTGCTACCAGACTAATACTTGTCAGTACAGTAATAACTGATCATGCTCTAAAAAGCACTAAAAGGACAAAGGTGATGAACAATCTACAAAGTAAAAAATTTTCACAATCACAATAATGGCTCTAGTTCAAAGCACAGTAATTAGCTACCAACATCCTTATTGCCAAATCTATATTACAAGTGACTACCTTGATATCTCTCAGAATCAATTTTTACCTTAAATTCTAATTAACAACATAAAAAACAAGCAGTTGTGATAAGAACATGTCTCTAGTGAGTCTCTCCAAAAACATCCCTAAATCTTTCTTGGAAGAAGAATCTAGGTATGCATTCTCAATCTTTCCATAACAGCAGGAAAACAACAGTTGTTACTAGAATTTTCTAATTACCCAAAGTTCAAAGACTCTAAACAATATCGAGTACTGCCTGTACACAACACCTGTACACTATGGCATTAGAATGTTAGCAAGCTCAAAAATTAGTATTTTCAAATAAAGTGTTTGTTACTATGTTTTTTTAAACTGCCATTTATTGTGCCAAGCTCTATTCAAAGTGATTTATGTACAGTATCAATTTTAAATTACATTTATAGACTGTCAGATTAGCCCATTATATAGATTAGAAAACTAAAGCTCAAAAAACTTAAGTGAAGGACTAAAGAAAGTTCTTTATATACATATGTAATTCCTACAAAAAAATGTGACCCTTATATTCATTTTATATCCAAATAAACTAAAATTCAGAAAAGTTGATAATTTTCCCAAGGCCACACCCACATCTAATATCAAAGCCCAAATTACAAAGTAGGTATTTTCATCACAAAAGAGTGTTCAAAGTTTTAGAGAATGCTTAGAAAGCTACTATGTCCTTCGGATGCCTGGGTGGCTCAATTGGTTAAGTGTCTGCCATCAGCTCAGGTCATGATCTCAAGGTCCTGGCATCAGGCTCCCTGCTCAATGGGGAGGGTGCTTCTCCCTCTCCATCTACTCCTCCCCTTTGCTTGTGCTCTTTCTCTCTCTCTCTCTCTCTCTCTCTCAAATAAATAAATA
>NW_026741648.1:0-4940 GCF_022355385.1 Mustela nigripes
GTATAGTTAGCATAGACTCTGTCCCTTTAGGAACCAGCTGTTGACCTTCTCTCCCCTCCCCCCACATCCACCCCAAGTCTTTGAGGCACATAATCCAGGGTTTAGAGGCATGTCAGCAGTATCAAGTAGAGACAGTGGTGCCCCTTTCCCTTGTGACCATGGACTGTGGGCCCATCACTTGTGCATTCAGCCCTGGGTCTCTAAGCAGTTCCCGCCTTCTCTACCTCTGAGAAGTCTTGCTTCTGTTTGAAGATTAACATTTTGGGAAGGAGGAAGCACCTTCCTTTGGTCACAGTTCCAGGGTCTTGGGATCCCTTCATTATAATCGTCTAGAGCAGGAAGCTCTGCAGGCAGGGACCACGTCTTTAACTTCCTCCAGAAAAGGCTCGATGCTCATTCAGTCAGAATATGCTGTGAACGCTGAGTGTCTGTCTCAGGAAATCCCTCGTGGTGAAGCTTAAGACAAGTCCCTTTTAGTTTTATTCCTGGTGTGATTGGAAAGGTGGCTGAGGGGCCAGGATGGATGGTGGTGGTAGAGGAACCTGTAGGAGATGCTGGGAGAGGCAGCTGGATGGGGGGAGGTGCTTCTGTGCTTGATTACAGGACAGCTGAGTGGGCTCTTTCACTGGGTCTGGGACTGCCTTCCAAACACCACAGGCTGGGCTCCACCAGGCTCCCCACACTCGTCACTTGCCAGCTAGACCTCCTCCACACCCAGGACCTTGGAAAGTTTTTTACTTCTAAAATCACAGCTAAAAAAGGTCACCCAACAAAGCCCCATTTAAGCCTCAGTCCACAACCTCATCCATGCAGGGCCCCACGGGTCTTCCGTTGCAAACCTTTATCCTTGCTCCAGGATTCCAGCTATACCACCTCCTTCCTACTTTCACATCCTTCCCTGGCCCCTTCTGCACTTTGGACCCAACTCCCTGAGGCCCAGCCTTGTTAGTGCTCACACTCCTGAGGCCCCTCCTCCAAGAGCAACTTTCCTCTCCAGTGCCTCAACTTCCTGAATGCATCCTTTGAGCTCTCCTCCAAGTCCTGACTCTTCTTGTCCAAGCTCCTTCCCTGCGCCTGGCTTTGGTTTGCATTTTCTTCCTGTTTCTCCTCTGAGGCAGAGAAAGCCCATGGGTAAGTGATTTCTCTTATTTATAGAGTTGGCAGGAAAACTGAGAAAAGTTGGAGGAAAACTTCCTCCAGGGAGGAAGATGGCTGGGCTAGGAATGCCATTGGCTATAGAAGCCCTGTGGGGTTGAGCAGAGATTATTTTATGGCACCAGAGCAAGCGTTTGGTTTGGGGGTTGTTAGACCAGGACCATGAGCATTTGGGAACGGCAGGTAGGTTTGTTTGGGTCAGAAGGATTCGGAAGCCTACACATTCTCCTCCAGCCCCGAAAGATTCTCAGCTCTGATGAGCATAATATGAGTTAGGGGAGGTTATTTCTTGGTGCTTCTCCTCCAGCGTCTTCCCACCTCTATGCCCTGCCCTCCTGCGTGGCCTTCCCTTGCTCACCTGGTGCAGAGCTTCCTTTCTTCATCTTTGTCTTTCCCACAGGGCCCAGCACATAGTATGCTTGGACATGTTCATGGAATGAATGAAGATTTTTTTCATTGGTCTTTGCTGCCTCCTTCATGTTTTACCTCGTTTCTCACTGGAGATTCTGAAAGTCTCTGTGTCTTACCGTCTTAGGGAAGACATCTGTATGCATTTTGCAGAATAGCAGGTCAAGAGTGATAAGATGGTCACTCATCGTCAGAGAGGATTTGAGGGTTTTTTTTCCCTCCAGTCTCAAGGAGCTAAATATCTGTTTTTATAGCTATTGAAAGTATCCCCCTGCCTTTCTTACCTAATTTCAAAAAGTTATGGTGGGGATTGATTATAGACTAGATCCGGCTGTAGGAGGAAAGATTACCAAGGTCCCCTGGGGTGTGGCTGCCTTGTAGTCAAATAAAATTCTGAGTCACCAAGAGATGGTTTGCTGTTATCACAAAACATATTTGCAGCCCTTTTTATTTCGAAGGCTCATGGTCCTTAAATGGTTCTCCACCCTCCCTGCCTCCAGACTGTCATGTACATTGCAGGCAGGACCCCCAACCCCAGAAGCCCAGACAACACTGCACATCCATGAGGGACACCTCTGTTTTTTATTACACGTGGCCAATGCTGATTTCTAGATTGTCCTTCTCTCGCCCTCTAGCAGCTCTTGGGCTGCTTTTCTCCATTATCAATTGATATGTGTTATGTGCTTCCAGAAGGCAGATTCAGTGTAACCTTCGTGGAAGCAAAACATGTAGAAAGGCTAATTTCTACACAAAGCATATTCCAAATTGAAAAATAGGATTTTTGGATGATATTCATTTGGTTTATCCTTGTCCCCCCCCCCTTTTTTTGATTATCACAGAAATCACAAAGCAGAGTGGGGATGGGAAAGAACTAGAAAGAGGGTTTCACAGTGTTCCGTAAAAAAGTGGTGTCAGAGGCTCTTTATTGTAGATTATGTTGCCTGAGCTGGGGTGAGGCAGGTGGGTCTTCGTGCAGAAGTCTTATGGATCTGTATTTGGAGAAGAGCTCAGGACTTTGAGGTGAACATAACGTTCATATGACAGAGATCATCTGGTATCTTTCCTGCAACAAAACAAAACAATTAACTTTCCAAGGGAGATGCTGGTGTGGAGCAGCCACTGAGGTCTGTTTCAGAACCAAGTGAAACAGAACCTAGTGAGACAGTATGTAGAGATACAGAGAGCCAAGTACTTTCACAGGAGGACAGAAGGACACACTTAAAGACATGAAAGAAAATATCCAGAAAGATCGTTGCCCGTTCCTAAGCCACATTGTGTGCAGTGTATTATTGAGAGTGTGTACTGGGAGGAGGTTCATGGAAGCAGGAGCCATGGGCTCTGACCACTCACAACTGCTAGTCTAACAGCAGACACAGAGTATGGTGACGGATGGGACCACTGGATGGATTTCTGGATTCTTTGCTTACAAGGAAAGGAAGGATTTGGGTGAAAAACAAAGTTGTTTAATAAGGCTTCATGGAAAAAAGCGACCGTGGAGCAGTGTTTCCCTACATTATAGCTGTAGCCTGGAAAATGAGATGGACGGGCAGATGGATTATGTTCTACTGCATTCTCCTGAGGACTTTTATATTAGGTGCTCTGTGATGGCACGATTCAGGATTGAGGAAATGGAGTAGAGAATCATAGGGGGAACTAGGAAAGAAAGTGGTTATCACTGTTGACATCTGTGTATTCATCACTTTCTAAACCCTTAACTGAATGCCCTTCCTGGCTTTCCCAGCTCTTTCTGTTTCCTCTTTGGAAAATCTCATTCTGGTTCTTCTGGTAGCCCATCTAGTTTCTGAAGACCTCTAGAAGCAGAAGCTCAGGCTTTTCTAATTTCAAGATGATTTCTTGTTTTGGTGTGATGGAAATGTGAAGAATTTTCCAGAACTACATTCTGACTGAAACTAATCCTATCAATGTGTCAAATCATGAATTGCATTTCACTATGTCTTTTTGAACGTTATCTCAGAGGGATTAAGAAAAGGCACCTGTTTGCAACCATCCCAGAATGATACTGGGTAATATGAAGTCTGTACAGTCTCTAGAGAACCTCTGGCTCTCTGACTGCCTACTCATACAACGGTGCAATGATATTAGCCTGCTGGTGCTGGCAGCAGGGCCTTCATATGATTTTGTAGGAGGGGAGTAAAATGTTTGGGTCCACATCTACATTGATTTTGGTCTACATTGGGGTGGATGGATTTAGTCTACATACAGTTGGTGTGGAGCATGTTGGTCTCCACCGGGATGGGTTTTTAGTGACTTGGCATTCAGCTTCTGCCAGACTGGCATGGGATTTGAGAGGGGTAGTCATAGGGGTGGTAAGGTAGGTAGGTGAGTTGGAGGAGGTGGCTGTGTTTCCCCTTGGTCTAATGGGCAGACAGCTTGGGGGCTTCCATGCTTTCACGTTCAAGTCTTGATTGTACCTAGTATTACTTGCAGAATTTGGGTTTCTAGCCTCATGGAGAGAACATGAAACAGGATCTAGTCTAAGGAGCTTTTACTTTAGAAAGGGAGACAAAGGATTCTTCCAGGTAGCATGCAAAGAGAATATAGTCCAAAGTAAGGTCCTGGGTGGGAGGATGCCTGATAAGTGATCTGTTTGGTGAGGTTGCTTTTAGAAGACTCCTGGGAAATAAGTTGAGATGTTTATTTTCTTTAGCATGAGCTGAATTTGTTTACTTCAGCTTTTTTTCAACCTTTCTGGAAAGTTATCTGACCTTTACTTCTCTTTCCCTAAGACGAAAGTTAGGCCATTATTATTACTGCAATGGTTTCTTTCTTCCTTTTCTGCACAGACCTGGACTGAGAATTATTATTACTACCATTATTATTAATATTATATCTTAGAATCTTGATTGTTATTAGTACCTGTAACAAATATTTAACTGGATCCGTCTAGTTGGCAAACTGGATTTGCTGGCTTGAGGTGTGGTGGAGTTTGTTTTCTGTTTTTGGTGGCAGGCATGGAAGGAAGGCTGAAAGAGGCTCTAGTTATTGGAGCATGGCCAAGCTGAAGATACTGCTTGAACTGATGATTTCTGAGGAAAGAGCTATTCACAGTGTCTTGATGGGGTAATTCCTGCCTCTTCCATGCAGACTTCTTAGACTGACCCACAGTGCACAGATTTTTACTAGTCTTGCCAACCCTGGAAAATGTGATCCTTAGTACCCTTACCTTTCATCAGCCAGTAAGCCATATGGGATCTTGACATGTCCTTGCCTTGATTGTTCATTTCTTTTTTTTAAAAAAATTTTTTATTAATTTATTTATTTTCAGAAAAACAGTATTCATTATTTTTGCACCACACCCAGTGCTCCATGCAATCCATGCTCTCTCTAATACCCACCACCTGGTACCCCAACCTCCC
>NW_026741649.1:0-4939 GCF_022355385.1 Mustela nigripes
ACCAAGCACTTACAGCAGTATTTATCCACGAAGTTCACCCGTTCTCGCCCCCCCTATTTGGCCAATCATAACGCCGTGCACGCAGTGTCCTTGTGGACCCTTATGTAACCATACAGGACTCTATTGTTCTCTAGCGGTGATCATGCGTTTATCTCTTGGCTCCTGGTGCTGTGTGCATCAGCCACGAGAGCACCCACATCCTCCTAAACCAATCATTCTCAGTTCCTCAATCTTCAGGCACTCCCGTCTACGTGACTCCTTGCATCTGCTGGATGGCTCTCCTCAGGAAACAATCAACTTTGAATGACCACTTAAAGATATCACACACATACGTGTCACAATGTGAGGAATATTTGAGAAGTTGGTGAGCCATAGAATTAAGGAATTTTCTCATTGTAAAAACTCTTCCTTTTCCAACTTCTTGGCTTCAATCTCTGTGAAAATACTTAAGTGACAGGAAATTCATTATTTTAAAATGCAGTCTCTTTTATTGTTGAAAGGTTCTTGTTGTTAAATAGTTCATCATTTTATCAACCTAAAATTGGCTAATATATCTTCTGGGTGGAGAAGCCTAATTCTTTTCATAGGTCAAACTCCAATAGTAGATTAGAACCATCACCTTTGGCCCCTGGTCTTGTCTCATCTCATATTCTCAGTTATTCAGTTACTTCTCACAGGGTTTATTCTGGACACTTGACTGCATTGATCACTTTCTCCACCATAATAACCCATTTGTTGAACGTGATATTCCAAGGCTGAAAATGTTTACTGTTACATGAAAAAACTTCAAACATAAAATTTCTAATCAGCAATTCTTCACCTAGCATGATTCATATATACTAATTATACCAATTGATAAGTACAATGAGAAACACCTAATTATTTCATTTTTAGAGAACTATTGTAATAAGTACTTACCTATAATGTGCAGGCAATGTGAATGATCTTTTCATGCATCTGTGCACCTCTGAATGCTGCTTCTGATGTAGCTTAACAATGACATGAATGGGGGTGCCTGGGTGGCTCAGTGGGTTAAGCCTCTACCTTCGGCTGGGAACATGATCTCAGGGTGCTAGGATCGAGCCCCGCATTGGGCTCTCTGCTAAGCAGGCAGCCTGCTTCTCTCTCTCTGCCTGCTGCTCTGCCTACTTATGATCTCTCTTTTTTCTCTGTCAAATAAATAAATAAAATCTTTAAAAAAAAAAGCAACAATGACATGAATATGGAATCCTGTTACATACGAAGTTAAACATTTAAATAAATTATTTGTCCCAATAGACGTACAAATATGAATTTTTATGATTTTTTGTGTACTTCTCACTTTCGTTATTTATTTTTAACACTTAAGTGTATTCACCAAACTGCACCATAAGCATTAAAATATATTACTTCACTTTCCTTTTATGAGATTAAGGATGGGTAAATAAGCCACAAAATCATATCCATATACATTTACTAAGACTAGACCGCCTTTGCCCCCCAACCCCCAACACCCACTCTTCATCTCTTTAAAGACCTCCCAAGACATCTCAGGCCCTCTCTTCTGTGAAACTTCTGTGAACTAATCCTTTAGAATGAACTTAAAATATGTTGCTTGCATTTATACCATGCACAAAACTTCTGCAGTGAAATTTATAACACTTTGTTGCAATTTTTGTCTCTACATCAGAATGCAACTCTTTGAAGGAATGAAACTACATCTTATCCCCAGAACCTAAAACAGTGCCAAGTACATGTAAGTTTTCAATAGTTTTTTTTCTTTTTGTTTTATGAATAAAATCATGAATAAAAGAAGAAATGTTTGTTGGAAGATACTCTTTGCTCTCTAGGAGTTATATTATACATGTTTAATTAAGTACATTGAAGTTACTTTTTCTAGTATGTTCCTGAGAATGCTTAAGGAAAAGTTAGACTCATTGATGTTTCTTAAGAATGGACTTTCTCACAACTTGTATATTTTCATATGCAGTAAGTGAAAATTAGTCTATGGCAGGCTTTCCTCTACTTATTTTTACATAATATTTAATTTAAGAAAAGCTGTCTCATCCTTCTCAATTAAGTTGCAAACAACAAGGATTTTAATATTTAAATAAGGGTGAGACTAGCTTTTTCAATAATTCTGCTTTCTCATATTTAAAAAGAATGTCAAAATTTTAACTTCTTTGACTTGTCCTTTTAAAGATTTATTTACTTAAATAAATTTATTTGTTAGAGAGCATGAGTGAGCAGGAGGGAGGCAGAGGGAGAGGGAGAGAGAGAATCTCCAGTAGACTCCCCGCTGAATTCTAAGGCCCCTGGGGCTCCACTCAGGTCACAATCCAAGGACCCTGAGATAAGGACCTGATCTGAAACCAAGAGTCAGACACTTAACTGACTGAGCCACCTAGGCACCCCAAGTGTGGTTTTAACATAATCCCAAATTTTGAAACTAATAGCAGAGGATTAAATATCTAGTGATTTCAATCTCTTTGGTCAGTATTTTGACAATTTTTAAAAGTAATTCCCATCCACCACAATATTTGCGCTTTCAGTCTCTTCCCCCTACCACTAAAAACAAGAAAAATTCCTGGTGACAGTTACAGAATCATCCACGAGGGGGCAAACATGCCTCATACACACAGGGGAAAATTAGCAGTAATAAACGGCTTACACTGGAGGAAAAATAAATGGAAGTGAAGTCAGTAACGAGATTTGGCCCAGATTAGGAAAACAAAACAAAACAAAGCAAAACACCAGGGCTACATATGTCTCTAAAGATAAAATATTTGTTTAATTTCAACTTTTTATTCTTACTTCTGATGCTAGAGAAGGTACATCTGAAAGTCAGAGCCAGGAATAACTTGGGAAGCACTTGAAAACACGGCAAGTTCTGTTATACTTATTTCCATATAAGAATTTTGATATTTTAAAAGTTTTGTAAAATAAATTTTCGAAGGACTTATCAAAAATGCATACCTCAGGGGTACCTGGGTGGCTCAGTGGGTTAAAGTCTCTGCCTTCAACTCAGGTAATGATCCGAGTCCTGGGATGGAGCCCCACATCGGGCTCTCTCCTCAACAGGGAGCCCGCTTCCTCCTCTCTCTCTGCCTGCCTCTCTGTCTACATGTGATTTTTGTCTTTCAAATGAATAAATAAAATCTTTTTTTAAAAAATGCGTACCTCACTTTAGATGATGTCATTGACTTAAGGGTCAAGAAATCAGAGTCAGGAATGAAGCTGAAGCACACACTGTGTACTCCTATGTGACAGAGTGAACCTTGGGGGCTCCTGCTATGTTTGCTCTTAGCATACCACTGTCAGTCAGAATTTTCTGCTCTGTTGATCCAATATACAGTTAAAATCAAGTGCAGTCCTCAAGATCTAATTCCTCAGTTCCCTGCTTACCTCAGTTAGAGTCCATGAATCTTTGATTACCAGAATCACCCTTTCCTGTAGCTTCTAGAGTCCAGTCGCCCTCACTCTCTATTATATTAGCGCTCCAAAATGTCAACCCTTGCAAAATAGAAACTTATGCCAATTCAGCACCTATGCCAAGGAGCTAAATGTGGCTGGAGTAAAATGACAATGGCTAATTGGTCTCATTTAATTCATAATCACTAACCCTATGTGAACTCTTAGTACTTACAAGAAAACTGATTAATTAATCAATTTTCTTTCCCTCTTTCCTAGATGATGGTTTCAGAACTTCTTTCTCCTAACATCTCCAACACTTACTCCTTTTTCTAAATTCCCAGATGCTTTTTATTTTACATAGAGTATGGGCGGAATAAAAATTCCATAAGCTCCAAACATCAAATCTACCAACCCGCTTGTCAAGAGGAAAATTACCCAGACCAGACCTAGGCCAGGAGGCCCCAGAAGATGGAAAGTTACTAACAATAAGCTAGAGATAAC
Source organism: Mustela nigripes (assembly GCF_022355385.1). NCBI lineage: Eukaryota > Metazoa > Chordata > Mammalia > Carnivora > Mustelidae > Mustela > Mustela nigripes. The sequence continues at coordinate 3,895 of NW_026741649.1, forward strand.
CAGAAGCCCTTCTGGGAGCAAGAGATAACACGCGGCTTCTGCTTTTGCTTCTGCTTCTGTAAACAGGCTTCCCTCCACAGGCTCCCTGCACTACTGTTCCCTCCTAAAGCAGCCCCCACTCCCCCAGTTTAAGCCCAGCTACCTTCAGACAGCACAGCCCTTAGAACCTGATTACCTGCAATACCCTACAAAAGCCCTAAAACCTGGTTGCTCTAGCCACGGAACTTCGAGCAGGAGCTCATCTGGGTCCGCCACTGTAAAATAAATCCGAGTTCTACTTCTCTCAGTGTCTCTTGGTCTCTTGCAGATCTGATTATTCTCTGCAACATTTCAAGCCAAGAGAAACCACACACTCAGCCTTCCCTCCTTTGGTGAAGAAGTATTTGTCCCCTGATCTCAGGCCAAGCCCTCTACTCTACACTGGATTCCTCTCCCCTTACCTAATGAAGGATTTCTCTTCTACTGTGTCTTCTCTCTTCCATATCATCAATTATTCACTCTCTACTAGAAGTTCCCTTCAGTGTAAAAAGGTGTAATACTTCCCATTATAAAGGAAAAAACAACAACAACAACTGTCTTTGCTCCCATATCACACCTTAATTACTACCCCATGGCTCTGCTTCTCTTTATAGCAAACTAGTCAAAAAGGATAGCTCTGCTTAATGTTTCTGCTTCTTTTCTCCCATTTGCTGATTTTTGTTCTCTCCATTATACAAGAACTATTCTTGTCAAGGTTATTAGTTATCTCTAGGTTGCCAAATCCTATACTAAATTACAGTTCTCATCCTAATCTACTAACAGCAATGGGACTAATAATCACTCCCTCTTCCTTCTAACACATTTTCACTTGGCTTCTGGGACAATTCTTATGTCTGCTGACTTCTTTTACCCTTTACTGGATCTTCTCGATACTGCACTGTCCCACTGCTCCATCCTCCAACATCAAGTATTCTCTGCCTACACTTACTGGCAAAGTAATTTCATCTTATCCTCAGGCTTTATTATGATGATTCACAAATTTTCTATTATACCCATGACACCTCTC
>NW_026741650.1:0-4939 GCF_022355385.1 Mustela nigripes
GAATTAAATAGTTAACACACACACACACACACACACACACACACACATCATGCGGTATATAATTGCTTTTATTGTCAACCTACTAAAGGCATATTAGCTCCCATTGTTAAATCTCCTAAGTTTATATCCGTGAGAGTGTTAGTCTTTAACTAAACTACATCTATGAAGAGATGCATTATAATTCAGACTTTCCATTTATTCCAAAAACATTACCATCAAAGTAAAGGTTCTGACATTGGCAAAGTTAAATACAAGACTGCTTTTTGAGAGGTTTTTTCCAGCTTCAACCTCTTGCATATTTCATCTCAGTAGCTCCCCGGACCCCCTTCTTTCCCCACAATTGGCAATTGGCGCCCTTCAGCCGTTATCCTTTTCCCAATCCAGCACTTAGTACATTGCAGCCACTGTCAGAAAAGCAGCCTGTCAAAGACTAAATCAGAAAGGATGGACCCTGCTGTTTCCTTCACATCAGAGAGAGAATCCCCTGGGGTGACTTTAAGACACAGTGTTCACCTGTCATTTCTCGCTCTTCGGCAGAATCCACTTGGGGTGCTTTTCACATTGTCAGGTAGTCACATTTCTTTCCTTGTGTCTTTTATTTATGAAAAAAGAAACACCCCCACAGAAGGCCAAACCAGGACTCTTTTTAAAAGAAAATTAAGTGAGGTACAGATAGTAAATGCGTAATCTACTTGCCTTGTACTGCTTTCAAGCAGGCTTAAAACAAAGTATTTTATAAGGGCCAAACTGGAATTACTGTACAAGAGACTCAAAATCTCTCTTCAGGCTCAGTGGTCAAAGGGGCTGTGAGTTGAGCTAGCTTAAGGTACCTAAAATAAAAGGACTTTCCAGAGCTTCCTTCCACATCCTCTGACTACCTGTTAGGTTCTTGGGCTTATTATCATCCAGGGAATCTCAGATCTGAGACTGATTGCTAGAAACAAGGTTTGAGGAGTGTACATCTTAGTGTGAGAGGGAAGATTTAAATTATTTTCCAGAAGTGCACTCAAATCTGCCTAGTGCAACTGAACATAATTCTTTAAGCTCATGATTGCCTAACCTGCTAAGTGCCCACTCTAGCCCTCAGAGTTCCTTCCAAATGAGCTAAGTGCTTTCTGCATGCAAATTTCATGCTTGGCGATAGGCATTTAATGGAACAATTCTGTAGTTCTATGGCACATAAAGACATTGGAGAAGAGGGGACTACCTTCTGATAATTGGGACTGTTAAAAGGTCCCCAACCTGTTTAGTAGGGAAAAGATTGATAGGGTGTATATCCAAAATGCCAAGGGGATCAGACCTACCTGAGTGGACCAAACATTCCCTTTCTGCTCCAAAGCTTCCCTGCCAGGCCAGGCCCTGCTAGAGGCTCAGAAGTTATTCATCTTATAAATGAAATTTAGCACCCTTTGACTTACATCTCCCTTTTTCTGAGACCCCCAGCCCCTAGAAACCATCTTACTATTCTGTGTTTCTGTGAGTTTGGCTTTTTTCTCTCTCTCTCTCTCTCTTTTTTTTTTTTTTTTTAAAGATTCCACATGTAAGTGATACTGTATAGTATTTGTCTTTCCTTTGATTTAGGGCTCCTAATTAGCCATACTGCTTTTTAGGGCCTCCCATACCAACCACTCTGTATGCCACTGCAAGATAGAACTTTATAAACTACCACTTTTCATGAAGATGTTCTCAAAACTTCATGCTATCACGACAATGCTCTTGTATCATATCTAGCCCTGCTTCTTTATTTTTCTTTCATTTATTCACTTAAGAAATATTTACTGAGTGCCTACGATGTGCTAGGCACTAAGTCTGCTGTCATACAAGTTACATTTTAGGAAGAGAAGACAGACAATAAAAAGAAAAAATTGGGAAAAACAAAAAACATGGCAAAAGAACAGGGTGATCAACAGAAGCTATTTCAGATAGGGTAGTCAGAAAAGGACTCTCTAATAAGTGGATGCTTGAGAAATACTGAATGAAATCAAGCTGCAAGCCATGCCAATAACAAAGAACAGCATTCTAGGCAAAGGGTTAAGAATTCCATTTTTAAAAATTTTTAAAAGATTTTATTTATTTATTTGAGAGAGAGAGAGAGAGAGAGAGAGAGAGAATGAGCAGTTGGGGGGGGGCAGAGGCAGAGGGAGAGGGAGAAGAAGACTCCCCACTAAGCAGGAAGTCCGACCACATTGGGACTCGATCTCAAGATCCTGAGATCATAACCTGACCCAAAGGCAGCTGCTTAACTGACTGAAAGACCCAGGAACCCCAGAATTAAGAATTCTAAAAGCCCCAGGTAGGGAGGATGCCTAGTGAGTTCTAGAGCCATCTTGAAGGCCATTGTGTTGGGAATGGAGAGAGTACTATGTAGAATGACAGGTAGTGACTTTAGAGAAGGAGGCTATATTGCTATCATATATTCATCCTTACAGTCAATATTATAGACTTTCTGTTTTATTCTGTCCAAATGAGTAATTATGGAAAGCTTTGAATTCATGAAGTTTAATCTCTAAACTTTTATCTCATTATAAGCCCTTTAGTTTTGACCTCCTCTGCATCATTACTCAGTCTTCTTTTCATCCAATCATAAAGTATATTGACTACCAACTTTATGCTGGATACCAAGGCAGGTACTGGGCACACAAAGGTGTGTATGTATATGGTATGTAAATGTTATCATAGAAGCATTTACAGAAAGTTCCAGAAATCTCATCCAACTTCCCTAGGAATCTCATCCAACTTGGAAGGCAAGGTACTTGGAATGGGAGGAGGTCAGAGAAGTCTTTGCAAGAGTTAGTGAGCAATACTATTCCTTTGGCAGGCATTCCTATGCTGTTTCTCACTTTGACAAGCTTTTTTATCTCCTGCCTGCTTATTTGAATCCTGCCTATACATCAGTACTCTACTTAGATGTCATGTGACTTCCTCTGAAGTACCCAACTCACTGATTGTACTTTAACTTATATTCCAGTGTCTGCCAGGGCCCTGTTCCTTAGTACTTTTGTTCAGATTTACTGAGGAGTAACTGACAAATAAAATTGGTATGTATATAAAGTGTACCTTATGAAAAGATGACCACATTCAAGTTAATTCATATATCCTTCACACCTTACATAGTTATTTTTTCTCTCCTTTTTTGGTTGTGTGAACACTTATGATCTACTCTCAGCAAATGTTCAGTTTTCCCAACACCACTTATTAAAGAGACTCTCCTTTCCCTATTCTATGATCTTGACACTCTTAGTTGACCATGTGTGCACAGGTTTACATCTGGGCTCTCATTTTTGTTCCACTGAAGTATTTGCCTGTTTTTATGCTACCACCATCCTGTTTTAATTGCTATAGCTTTGTAATATAGTTGAAATTGTGAGGTGTGATGCCTCCGGCTTTGTTTTCATTGCTTCATCACGTAAGGTTTGCTTTTCTGACACATTTTAAATATCCTGAATGCTGACAAGGTCACAGTTTAGACTATTTCCTCATACCCTTCAAATTATTCAACACAATGTTTACATAAACGAAAAGAAGTGATCATGGGCTATATGAAGATTAGAGGCCTAAAAGAAACAGGCAGCCCCAGGATGAGGCCTTTTGTTTCAACCTTAGAGGCCAAAGGAGGTATCTGAATAGTAAAAGAAAAAGTGAATCATCTACTAAGAAAATTCATTCATTCACTCATTCACCAATGACCTGACGAGCATGTGTAACAGCCCAGAGTCCGCCAATACCACACACACACACACACACACACACAATGATTTTATTCCCACAGAAGCAAAAATTCAAGGCATGTGAAGGTATTCATAAGCCACTTTTCCTTCTCAGGAATAAAACTAGTGACTGCAGCAGAAATGCAGTATAAATGAGGCAGAAAGTTCTTTGCTCTGAGCAGTTGCTGACAGAGGGAGTAAGCTCCTTAGGAACTTTACCAATGGCACTGTGCAACATTGTCTAGAGGGTGATGCAGAAGCAGGTAAGGTGGTCAAACGCAGAGCCATGAAGAGCTGGGGTGTTTCAAGAGGTGGGTTCAGACCATACTGGGATGGGCCCCAGGACCATACATTCTCTTATCACCCTGGCTTCATTAGTCTTTTCCGACTCCCTCACATGGAGGATGCATAATTAACAGGAACCACATTGCATGTAATTGGAATTGATGGCAAATATTTACATTTAAGTTTCCTATTAGTAAAGTGTATGTAGGTCATTCATAAGGAGGGCTTAATTCCCCACCTGGCCTTTTGCTGCTCTCCTAAATTTCCAAATTTAAAAGATACATATCTCGTTAAAATAGAACACCTGCCTTGTGTGGACACACCAGTATTTCAGTAACTGCTTTGATGCCCTGATTGCTACAAGGTACAAAGGACTTAAAACGTTAGAATGGAGATCTGTTTTGAGCTACTACATACTCACCCATTCTCAGATACTATGAATACCCAATACATAATTAGTTGATTAGAATATCAAGTCTGTCACTTGACTGAATCAACAAGTTATTGAACTGCAATTTCAATTATGTACTCCAGGTAAACAGAAATTCAGGTAAAATTCAGAAACTCCTACATTGGAGGAGGGAACAGCCTTGAAGCTAAGTCCCCAGCAAGCTTAATATTTTCTGCTATTTACCCTGGAGTTCAGTCAAACACATCCACTGTCCCTGTGCAGAAGGCACTGTGATCACCGATGTGATTAATATGCTGCTTTTACTGTGGCAAAAGCTGCCTAAAGCCAGTTTCCAATGAGCTCTGTAAATGTCTTTTTTATGCCCTCCACTGAGCATAGGCCTACGAAGTTTAGGTCAACAATGGGTACTGGAAGGTGCACATTGTATTGGCAAATACATTCCTCCCACTTTTGAACTAGTCTCCTGATGACAAGGCAAAATCGCAATCCTGCCTGACTGTTCACTGCCAGGCTCTTTAAGTTCATGACTCCCTTA
>NW_026741651.1:0-4936 GCF_022355385.1 Mustela nigripes
TATTGGTATTTTCTTCACTGTAGTAGCTAGGGCTGCACTAAACAGTATAGAAATGGGTTATTTGAAGGAGAGCCCATCCTCCCCACCCAAATAACCTTAAGTAGCATTGGCTAAGTAGTTGGAAGGCAGGTAACAGGAAAATAGTTAACCTTAGCTAGGATGATATAGCCTGTTGCCTCCATTATCTTGGAAGCAGAAAGAACCAGTACATTGAGCTTGCATCTCTTAGGTAGTGACCGGAATAGCATTATTACATGGAACAGATCAACTCTGATGGCAGCTATTCACTTTACTAGGAAAAACTGAAAGGAAATAGAGTGCAGCAGAATTTTAAGGTCTCGGGCTTTTCAACGATGAGGGCTTCTTTGTAGATCACAGTATGAAATAATACTGAAACAGTTTTAAATTCATAAGATTCAATAAAATATATCAAATAAAGAAAGAGATCTAGCATTGAGGCAAAGATCATGTTGGGGTGCAATCAATCTACAAACTCCTACTGCTTAATATGTCTACAATTTAAGAAAGAGGACCATGAGGAAAAGAAGAAAAATAATTAAATTACAATGGCAGACATGAGCATTGCGTCTGGGAAAGAGTTATAGGTGCTATTTGACATATGAAATGCTTTGACTTCTGCTATTCTTTCATTATTATTTTTGAACAGGGTATTTTTAAGATTTATGTAGATGACAAAAACAATTTTTTGTATTGAATGCCTCTAAAATAATGGTACAAATAGTGCATACTTAATCACACTTGATGATAAAAGCACAATAAAATAATTTCCACTTTATTTAAAATCAGTTCCTAATCAACTAAAATGAACCTTTTAGTGGTTCTTGACTGAAAAACCTTGAATTTTCTTTTAAAAATTTAATGGAGTTTTTAAGAATTAGAATATCCATAGTATTTACTAGTATTACCGTATAGTATTTACTATTATTATCATATGGTATTTACTATTACCATATAGTAGTCTGACCTCTCTTACACTTGTGTTTTATTGTACTCTATTATACACCTACAACAAGTCAACAAAAAGTTGTCTAATATCAAATGATTTGGAAATGCATTCATAAAAGATAAGACTAATTCACTGAAAACTGTGTGCACAATTTTGTAACCCCCAGAATAAACACAGAATATAATTTGGGGTCATTTTGAACTATGCAATGGACTTCCAATTTATACGAAAATTGGGTATCATAAAAAGAACAGTTCCCTCCTCCAAATTTTCATTACTTCTCCCCAAAATCAGATTCATTGTTAATGTCAAACCAAAACTATTACTATAGAAATGACTTTCAGTAATATAATCAGCAGAAAATGAAGAAAACATAATCACAAAATATATAGCCAGAAGAGAAGAATGTGACAAAGCTGACAAGCAAATGGAATCCAACATAACTCTTCTCTGCGAGAGACTTACTTCCAGACAGATCAAAACCAAGGAGCAGCAACATTACCGCATCCCTTGAGCAGTATCATTGTCTTGTGGGTAACAAGCATGACAGACATTGACTGTGTTCATAGATATGTGAGGCTGTAGGGTCTGCTATGTAGTTTGAAAGGAAACAGAGGTATAACTGACAGCATAAGAGCACTATATATTTCAAGTGTAGGGCAAAGATAGACAAGCTTGAGAATGTATTTGCCCAGCTACTTTCAAGGATAAAAGTGGGTAAAATCAAATGAGACAAACAGCATGACCATTTACTGGAAAATAGGTTATTTAAAAGTCTCTTTTTTTCTTGTGCTCATTCACAAGCTCCCATCACCACGGATGAGTATTATCTGAAATGCAGAGGCAACACTAGATGATTAAAAATCATTTGTTCCTGGTAACACAAGGAGGATATGTAATTGCACTAACCAAGACTTAGTGGACCATAAGTTCTAGAAGTGTACCATTTTCTCTAATAAATTTGCAGTTTTAATGTGCTGATACAAGGCAGCCACAAAAATAGAGGTAGAAATAATCAGAACGCACATTTGAAAAAGTAGAACACTGTAAAGATTCTTGGAATTTTACTCTTACTCTTCACTAGAAATAAAATTGAAGGAGAATGTTCTAATAATGCCTTGTAAAAACTTTAAAAATTAGATCAAACTACAACAGTTTGTTGGTGGATTTACATAGCTGTTTCAAAAATAATAAACTTTTTTTCTAAAAAAAAGCTTTTGGCAACAACATCATGTGGATATGTATGTGTACATACGTGTGTTTGTTTGTGAGTGTAATTATGGTCATGACAGGCCTACATAAAACATTATTGAATCTACTGACATATTCAAAAACTAATTCAACAATTGTTTCATTACTTCATATTAAAAGTGACCTCACTTATAAGACTCTGCATGTGAATCTTTGTTGTTACATAAATTTAAAAAGCAGAGTAGGGGTGCCTGGGTGGCTCAGTGGGTTAAAGCCTCTGCCTTCAGCTCAGGTCATGATGCCAGGGTCCTGGGATCAAGCCCCGCATTGGGTTTTCTGCTCAGCAGGGAGCCTGCTTCCTCCTCTCTCTCTCCCTTCTTGTGATCTCTGTCTGTTAAGTAAATAAATAAAATCTTTAAAAATAAAATAAAATAAAAAAGCAGAGTAATTAGATGTCTGCACTTCAGTTCAAATTAAGGCTAATCTTAAACTCATTTTGTGTGTTTGGACAAGTTGGTAATCACTTTGAAAAGATGCATTGTTTCCTATGAAATATCTGTAATAATGGGGTGCCTGGGTGGCTCAGTGGGTTAATCCTCTGCCTTCGGCCCAGGTCATGATCTCAGGGTCTTGGGATCGAGCCCCACATCAGACTCTCTGCTCAGCCTGCTTCCCCCGCTCTGCCTGCCTCTCTGCCTACTTGTGATCTCTCTCTCTCTGTCAAATAAATAAATAAAATCTTAAAAAAAAAAGAAATATCTGTAATAATACTTAGTAGACATCTTGTAAGGATTAAATCAAACAATCTGGTAAAAGCTTGTAGTATGTTTCCTGTCATACAATTTACGTTTCTTAACATATGTTTTGAATATGTATAGGAAAGATTAAGAATCTTCTATGATGCATAAGATTTTGGCTTCCATGACCTTCACTGTTCAATGTTATGCATGTGAATATGTTATCTTTCACAGAAATAGAGACTTTTGGACAAAATTAAGGTTGCCACCGTAACTTCTGACCTTCAAAACTGTGAAATAATAAATCTACAGTTTTCTGAAACCACCACATTTTTGGTAATTTGTTACAACAGTAATAGAAAATGAAAGCATCTACCTTATATGCATACATATGTATATACAGATAAATAATCCCATAAATATGTTTTTTGTTTAATTCAAGCACATAATGAATGGCATCCCAGAGGACTAAAAGAGCTAATTCCTCTTTAGTTATTTCTCTCCGGGAGTATATTGCATATTAGAATATGATTTAATTTAAATATTTCAGGCTACCTACAGTTTCATTGTTCCTTAGGGGTAACTGATTTCACATCTTTTGATGCTCACTTTGCTTCAGAGATGGTGTATTTGCATTATTCATGTTTGTCTGCATCTATCTACCCTATGAGAATTTCAATAGCTCTGTGTTCGTGTGTGTGTGTATTTGAATACTTTTCTCTGCTCAACTCTAGAGAAACAAAATGAATGAAACTATTTTACAGACCTTTCTATTTACAGTGTCTACCAACTAAATTTGTGAAATAGGAACCCAAGTTGAATTTTCAGTGTGCTCTTGGTAATATCGAGAATGTTCACTGATACCATGTTACCTACAGAGAAGTTGTACAGTAATGTTTGGAAAGAGAAAATGACACTTCAAATAAGGCACCAGGGCTAAACTATGAAAAAAATTAGAGAGCAGTTATAACAAATAGAGGAAGTTTAGCAGAGGCTATATATAGAAAGGGTTTCAGAAAGATTGCCAATAAATAAATAAAAATAAGGGTGCCTGGGTGGCTCAGTAGGTTTAGCCTCTGCCTTTGGCTCAGGTTATGGTCTCAGCATCCTGGGATCAAGCCCCGCATCTGCTCTCTGCTCAGTGGGGAGCCTGCTTCCCACTCTCTCTCTGCCTGACTCTCTGCCTACTTCTGATCTCCCTCTCTCTCTGTTAAATAAATAAATAAAATTTAAAATAAATAAATACAAATAAAATTTTAAATTATAATCTGTTCCAAAACAAGTGAGTTGATTGATCAAAGCATACATTTCAAAATATTATTATAATTTCTCTTATAATTAATTACTTTATTTATTTGCCTTTGAATGTATATATGAGGAATGACCTTAGGGTTATTGTTGACTTTTATTGAGCATTTATTATATAACTTAATAAATACTATGACAATTACATTATTTAAGTATACAATATTTCTATGAGTTGTGTTTTTCCTTTTTTCTAGATAAAACCTGTGCAAAAAAGATGTTTAAAATTCAAAGTAAAACAGCTAATATTTTATATAATCAAGCCCTGACAAACTGAATTCAGAGCTCTTAAGATGAAGGATTTGCTAAAAAATATTGTACTATGTAAGAATTTTGGAATAAAAAGAGCCATTTAGTATATAATTCTATCACCTGCAATACAGTAAAAAGTATTCCATGTTTCAAGATGAATATGATATATATACCTATATAACATATACACACAAGCACAAGTAGTTTCTAGTTAACATTCATTTTATTTTTTTTTTCTAAAAGATTTTTATTTATTTGACAGAGAGAGATCACAAGTAGGCAGAGAGAGAGAGAGAGAGAAGCAGGCTCCCCACCGAGCAAAGAGCCCGATGCGGGGCTCGATCCCAGAACACCGAGATCATGACCTGAGCCGAAGGCAGCGGCTTAATCCACTGAGCCACCCAGGCGCCCCAACATTCATTTTAAACAATAAGAATATACTTCTGAAAAAGTATTAAGAACAAGAAAAATTTTAATAAATATT
>NW_026741652.1:0-4936 GCF_022355385.1 Mustela nigripes
CCGAACATGAAGATGGGTTTCTGACCACAACCAATCCAGGACCCAATCCTTGTTGTCAGCCGAGCAAGCAGGCTTACTATGTATGTCAGACTTGGAAGGAGGTTGGCTGCTGTATCTAGCAAAAGGCCAGGAATCTGCACCAGATCCCACAGAATTGTGGGCCCAAGTGACCATAGTTCTATCTGAGAGCTTCCCTAACTCTTGTCCCCACTCCCCACCTAGGTCTGACAGACCAGAAAACATCAAGTAGGGACCCTGAACAGCCACATAGGATGCCTCACTTCTAGACAGCTCACTGAGGCTCTCTGGGACAATAGGCTCCCATCGGGCATAGCTGAGGCCTTCCCTTTTCCCCACTAGCGTGAGTTCTCACTCTTCTGCTTAATGTTGAGTCTCTGCCAAATGCACATAATGGTGGCTTGACTCCCTTGCTCTAGCTAGCTCTGATATTCTTTGCCTGTTGTCATTTGCTTGGCCTTCCTTTACAGGACAGGTCATCCCAGAGGTCCCGCCTAGACCCCGTCTGAGCTGCTGTTGCTTCAAAACCACAGCTTTCCAGCCTGGCACCTGGGCCTTCTTCTGGGGTCCCCTTTTTTTGGCCTCCTTGGTGGAACCAGACCATTCCTTTTTGTCCGCTTATGCTGTCCTTTTGGTTACAATGTTGTATTGTCCTGTGCAAACCTGTTGTGAGTCATAAGAAGAAGAATCAGAGCTTGGAACCATGTATAGGCTCTTGTGAATCTTGTCTGAGCCTGCCTCAGAGACCAGGGAGATTGATGATATCAGCAGATTGTCATCCACCGGGATGAACTGAGCTGAAGGTCCCCAATCACAAAAGCTGAAGTTCTCCCACTAAGTCAATGTTGGGTCCTGGCAGTATCCTCTCTGGGTTTCCACTGGGTGGAGAGTCCAGACTGATGGGTCTGTGTTCAGAGGTGGCCAACTGTCATTTTGGGGGGCTCAAGACATGAGATATACTAATGTTCTATTTTGACCAACCATCACCACTTCTCTTCGGAATCCTCTAAATGTAAACTCTCTCTTCTCCCAGAAAACAAAAATGTCTGCTTCCTGTATGTACTCTCCTCACAATCTCAAGTCTTATTCCCCGCAACTTTGCCAATGATGATTTGGGTCTTCAGGGCCCACTCTGGACAACCTGATGTGACAAAATCGTTCATTTGAGAGGCAGGCATGTAACACACAAGATACTGGGTCAAGGCTCCCATCTAGTTCTTTGTTCATTTTGTATATGCTTAGTTAAAATACTACTTCTCATTTCCCATAAACGGCTTGCTGCCATTCACCCAGAATGACCCCTTTACTCCTTTTTTTCTTATTATAATCACTATACTAATTATTATCCTTGTTAAGTGAGAACATAGCCTATGCCACTCCTCTCTGTGCTTCTGACCGCAGGATGTGCCATCCATCCCTGGACCCCATGGCAAATCCTTCTGGGAAATTCAGATTTCAACAAATGAAAGGAATCACCAAGACTGGAAATTCCAACTCCTGGGTGAGCTCCAAAAGGCGGCAACTTTTGATTGTTCAGGCACATGACTTGGAGCATTTACTATTTATGCCACAAATTAGAACAATGTTCCCTTTATTGGAAACTGCATAAATAAGAAAGCCTGTAAGAAACCTATCTCTAATTTTGGGGAAATTGACTCATAATACAATGTATGTGGAAGATGGAATATGGATCCGTCTGAGCCTATTGTTGGCATAGTGATTTTCATGCCATTGCCGTAGATTTCTAGTTGGCAGGAGGTAGTAGTATTTGTGTTACTGTTTACACCTTTTGGTCCATAAAGTAAGACAGGTAGAACAGTCTCTGAAAGGCCTTAAGGAAGAAGCTGTTTGGCATTAAGGCTGATCCTCATGACTAAGGGGATTAGTTCTCTTGGACTCAGTTGGGCAATAGGGGTTCCTGTTTGGAAGCACCCTATATAGACCCTTAACATGTTCTTGTTTGTTTTGTTTGTCTTCATAGTGGTCATAGTGCTGGTCCACTGTGTTCTGGCCAGAATCTTACAAGCATCTATACAGATGTTCTGTCATCACATGCATGGTCAAGAAGATCTTCCAATACAGTTGCTTGTGAAGATGACTACACCATGTTCAGCAGTGAAGTGTGGGATCTCTGGTCTTCTCTGACTAGGCCAACCTCTCCCAAGACCCAAAATGGAGACAGACACGTGAAAGACATAAACGGGCAGTGCCATGACCGTACATTACAATAAATCTCTGGGGGAGCCTTGGTGGCTCAGTGGGTTAAGCCTCTGCCTTCAGCTCAGGTTATGATCTCAGTGTGCTGGGACTGAGCCCCACATCAGGCTCTCTGCTCAGTGGGGAGCCTGCTTCCCTATCTCTCTGCCTGCCTCTCTGCCTACTTGTGATCTCTCTGTCAGAAAAATTAATAAAATCTTTAAAAAAAATAGGTCTCTGGCCTGTAGTGTGTAGCCCAAGAAATCAACCCACTATCTACAGTTTTCTCCTTGGAAGGCATCAGAGCACAATCTGGTCCATCCGGCCTAGAAAGCAAACCAATAACCTCTGTAGCAATTGTCCTCAAATGACCCGGACATGGTTTGTAACTGAGTCTGTGCCTGATTTCTTTCCCTATATGCACCTGAGGCCCAGCAGATACAATAGCCCTGACAAAGACATAGGATGTCATGCTTCTAGACCACCGGCTACAGCTTCCTTATGCCCAGAGGCTCTAATTGGGGCATCCCTGAAGCCTTTCCTTCTGGCTGTACAATGTTTCCCTACTCCTATGCTTCCCTTGAATCTCTGCCCAAATGCAAGTGATAGTAGCTGACTCCCCAGGCATGGAGCTGGGCTAAGTCAGGTCTACTAGGCCCACCCTGCTCTAAGGGAACCCTGCAAAGTCTGGTTTTGGCTCAGGTACTACTCACACTGGTTGTTTTCCTGACTTGGGTGGCTCTGGACATGTACAACCCCCCCTCCATTTCAACTTCCAAGATTGCTCCAGCAAGGGTCTGCTTCCAGAAGTTCCCTTACCTTTTTCTTCAGCTTTAGAAATATGAAGACTGAGGCATGACACAACCATGTGGAGTTGCTGAATAAGATTCTGGATGTCTGGGACATAGCGCGGCAAAATTTTAGATTTGAAGTGGGGCCATGGTAATTCCAAAAGTTTGGAACTGATGAGCATAGAGTTTCCCTGAATGCAAGAGAAAATAGGAAAATAATTCTGGAGACCCTTGGTGAGTATCCTGGGGAGGGAGTCGGCAGGTTGTGGGTATAGAAGGGCCCCTCTAAGAGGAGAGGGAACAAGTCCCCTGCCCTGGGGAGGGGATGGAAAAAGTCCGTAGAGACATGATCTGGGGAGACGCTTTGCAAAGGAGTGGGAAATTAGCCCACTCAGAGCCAGTGCAGCCCCTGTTCACTCTCGGCCAGGCCTTAGGCCAAGCTGTTTGTACACTTGCTCAGATCAACAAGCGGTAAGACACTGAAGGTCACAGCTTTAATTTATTAAGCCACCAAAGCACCAATGCAGGTGGCCATTTTCCCAGTGTGTGCACAGTAACTGGTCATCCAGGGTTGGTCAGTAAAAGGAATCTAACTCTTGCAGTAGCCATCCTATGACAGTTGGTTTGGAATGTCCCATGTTCTCAGCAGTTGAGCAGTTGATCAGACCACTCACTGGCCACTAAGTGTGGTCAGCTGGTCCCTAGGAAGGCTCCATGTGAGACAGCTGGTAATAAGAAGACTGACGGAGGATGGCCATGGTGGGTTTTTTCCACTGGCACTTCAGAGGGGCTTCTCTTGGAGGTAACTGTCTTGGGGTTTGGGTCATGGGTGGAAACCTAAAGGTGGGAGGCTGAGTGAGCATGTGGACTTTTCTGTTGGCTCAGGCACCTACTCCAGCAGAAGTGTCCAAGAAAGAGACTTGGTTGTGGGCGACAGGGCATGATCTCAGGTGCCCCAGGAAGGTGACTCGTGTTCAGGGATCTCTCCCCCCAGGGAACCAACTCTATTCCTGTCCCAGACCCATCCTGATCTGTATGGTAACTCCTGGCATTTCAATTTATCTCTGTACATTTCAGGGCCCTCACTCTAGAATATGGCTTACAACTCCTTTCTGTCCCCCCAAACCTCAAAAGGGCCCACCTGGGGATTATAGGAGATGGTCAAAGGTGTCCTCCATGAGCTGTGAAACATCATTCCCATGTGAAAGCTAAGAGGGAGCTTCCTTCCTCCCTGCTGTGGAGCCATCCAAATCCCCTCTCTGGATTCAACCACTACCAAGTGTCTACTTCTTGCAGTCACTCAGGGATTGAACACTAGGGCAATTAGGAAACACCAGTCATCTATTTTTTCTTAAGGCTTTCCTTGTGTTTAATTATGTTTAGCCTCATAATATCATACTGATAAGTAAGCCTCATAATATCATACTGATAAGTAGACCATATTCACATTTCAACATCTCAGGAAAATTAGACACAGAGGGGTCTACGTAACATTCTGAATACTGATGGCTTCTAAATGGAGTTGGACCCCAGGCCATCAGTCATGCATACTGTCCGTTGCTGCATTTCTCCAATGCCTCTGTCAATTGAAGGTATGTGCCCACAGGACCTATCTGTCTGGTGTTCTTAGTGCACCCCCAACTGCAAAAGCTCCACAAGCCCAACTTGGATTCAGGAGGCTCTACTGAGCAGGCGGCAGATGAATATTGAGATGAAAGGATTGAACTAAGAACAGGTTATCACCCATTTCCCTGGGTTCTTCTGCCAGCAAGATGTCCACAGCTCTCTCTATTATGATGCATTTCTCAGGATCTTGCTTCAAGTATTAAGAAGAAATGTTCACCCGAGGTAAAGAATATCAACTGGCCTGAAGCAGTGATTCGGGAAACATCACATCTGGCCAAACAACGGGAGGCCCCCTATGGATGGCC
>NW_026741653.1:0-4935 GCF_022355385.1 Mustela nigripes
TTTCCAGGGGGAGATTAAGAGGGGAAGCTAAAGAGGGAAAACAGAGGAAGGGGTTCCCTATTTCTCCTGTTTGCTGACCTCTTCCTGATTCCCCAGATGGCTGTTAACCTTCCCTGTTCAGTGACGCTGCAGCCAGGGCCTGAAGATGCTGGAAAGGTAAGGTCTGGGTTCTGAGAAAGGGAGAGAGATAGTCAATACCAGGAAGAGGGGCAGGTGGACAGGGGGACAAGACTGCTGAAACAGACCCCTAAGAGATGGGGTCAGGCATTTCATTAGAGACCCAAGAGGAAAGGATAGTCAGAAATGAGTTATCTTTGCCCCTGCCCCCTTGCAGGCCTGTGGGATTGACTTTGAAGTGAAGAGTTTCTGTGCTGAAAACCTGGAGGAGAAAATCTCCAAGAGGTAGTCTTTAGTCCTCTTCAAAACCCCTGCCTCCAGACTGGGCTAAGAAACAGATCCTGATACCAGGACTGAAAGAGCCCTACTTGTAACCTCCATAGTAGCATCACAGCCGACTCAGAGGTCCAGCTCTGATTTCCCCTCTGGCTTCTCTTCCTTGCTCCAGGGCAGTCGGCCAGCTTCCCCTGAAAGGGCCAAAAACTAAATAATTTGGCTTTGCCAGCCCTATAGTTTCGGTTGCAGCTACTCAACTCTGCCATTGTAGTGTGAAAGCAGGCAGAGACAGTATGTAAATGAATGAGCCGGGCTGTCTTCCAATACGACTTTATTTATAGACACTAAAATTAGAATTTTATATAATTTCCACATGTCATGAAATATTATCGTTCTTTGAATTTTTTCAACCATTTAAAAATGCAACAACCGTTCTCAGCTTGTGGGCCATCCAAAAACAGGCAGCAGGCCACATTTGGCCAGTGAGCCATTGTTCACCGACTCATGGTATGGATGCCTCCACTGAGGGTCTAGAGGAATTTTCTGGGGGAAGCTCTACGCCACCTCCACCCCCACCCCACCCCAAGCAAGGACCAGGCCATGCCGTTGGCATGGAAAAAAGTCTGTGAGTCCCCAGGGAGATGTGTTGGCTAACCTCTTGGCCTCTACTCAGAGACTCCGTGCGGCTGGTGGTTCGGAAAATACAGTTTGCACCCCCAGAACCAGGCCCTGGCCCCTGTGCCCAGACGACCCGTCGCTTCCTTCTGTCAGCTCAGCCCCTACAGCTGCAGGCCTCGATGGACAGGGAGGTTTGTGAACCCCACTTCCTGACCTCTTACCCTGAAACCCCTCCAAAACTCTGATCCTTCACTGATTTCCTTCTTGGGTAGCCAGAGACGGAAGCCAGGGCAGCAACACTGTTAAGGAAGCAGGAATTCTGGGTCTCGATCTAAGGGTTCTCCCTCCAGCCTCATGATAAGCCTCTCCCTCTGCTTCAGGTTCACTACCACGGCAAACCCATCTCTGTCAACATTTCTATCAACAACTGCACCAACAAGGTCATCAAAAAAATCAAGATTTCAGGTGAGCTTCTTTTCCTATTCCCCCTGCACCTGGTTCCTAATCCACGGGTCTTTTTCCAAAATGCTGCCTCACTTACGCAGTCTGCATTCATCTAGACTTTCTCTCTAATGCAAGCTTACCAAAATGCCTATCTTTCTTTGCCCACAAGCGCATCTCAGTACAACATGCATACTGTACCCATATGTCGGGTCACATCTAAGGGCAGTGAGTTGGGGTTTTGAGGAAGACTGAATGATTATAGTCACGTGCTTTTCCCCGGCTGTTCAGTTGACCAGATCACAGACGTTGTCCTGTATTCCTTAGACAAGTACACCAAGACCGTGTTCATCCAGGAGTTCACGTGAGCTGGCACCGGGGCTGGGGGCAAGAGAGCCAAGGGGTGGGTTGGTGGGAAAAGTGTCAGGGACTAGAGGCAAAGGAGGGGGTTGGGGAAAGAAGGAAGAGGGTAAGAACCCACGACTGAGGAAAGTCAAGATGAGTGCTGGAGAGAATAAGAGGGATTCCCAGGAGAACTAGAGGGTGGATACCCACAAGAGGACCATCAAAACTCGGGGAGATCAGGGGCATAAGGATTTCCCACCAGAGAAAAGTGTTCCCACTCTCCACAGTTGGACATGCCCACTCTCTTGGCTACTCCAGTAGGTTTATGGAATTGTGCAATATGGCCTTGGGAATTAAAGTACGCATAACTGGCAAAGCCTAGCCTAAGTTCTTCTCTTCTTTTAAAGGGAGACTATAGGTGCTAACTCCAGTTTTTCTAAGAGCTTCGAAGTAACTCCGCTCCTGGCTCCCAACTGCCAGAAACAGGGCCTGGCGCTGGATGGCAAACTCAAGCACGGCGATACCAATCTAGCCTCCAGCACAATGTAAGCTCACACGTGAAGCCCAACCTCCATGTACCATCCCCTTACCCATTCTTCATGCTGTGCATACAGTTCTTAGCTGTTACCTGTTAAGGAAGCCTACCCATTTTTTTAAAATGTCCCTAGGCCAGTGTTCAGAGACCGCTGCAGGCCTGAAAGCCATCAGGAAGCTAAATAATGCCCATGGGACCAATGCCCAGGCTTAGGTCACAGGGAGCAAAAGAAGAAGCAGTGAGGATAATTCCCTGTGTTGTATAATACTCTGCAGCTCAAAAAGCTCATGCATGTCTAGAAGTGAAAGACTAGGAGATGAGAAATGGAGGAGGAGGACGACCAAAAGAAGGAGAATGACATAATAGGAATTGGTAGAATTCTGCCCAATCATTCATTTTGGTCCTATGTCTTTGAAGGCCCTAGTGCTAGGTATGTCTTCTACCAAAAGCCATCTGCCACCATCTGATGAATGTTATTTGTCCCCTACATTTATCCATACCTCATCAATCTTGAGGCTATAGATTGTTACTACTATAAAGACCCTCAGAAATCATCCAAACAGTATGATTTTATAAAGGATCAGTATTCCAGAGTCATGAAGAGACTTTCCCAATATCCTACAGTTTTCTGTGTCTTATTTTCCAATCAGTGAGTTTTTCAGGGAGCACCTGTTACATGCTCATTCCTATGCTAAGCAATGTGGGAGGATACAAAGACATTTTAGACAGCCTCTGCCTTCAGTCAATTTATGGCCTAGGCAGGGAACAAAGAGGAAAGCCAATGCAATCTAAAGGTTAAATGTTTGTACACGTGGTTCAGATTAGAAATTCAATAGAAGTTAAAAGAAGATGGCAGAGCTGGAGAGAGCTTCCTGGAGGAGACTGAATGACTTATACCTTTTTTTTTTTTTTAAAGATTTTATTTATTTTACAGAGAGTGAGAGAGTGCTTGAGAGGGGAGAGGGTCAGAGGGAGAAGCGGACTCCCTGCTGAGCGGGGAGTCTGCTGCAGGACTCCGTGATAGGACTCAATTCTGGGACTCCGGGATCATGACCTGAGCCATAGGCAGTCACTCAACCAACTGAGCCACACAGGCGCCCCTGAATGAGCTAGATCTTGAGGCACATGTAGGATCTGGATAGCAACAGAAACAGAGGAAGGAAAGGACATTCTAGATTGGGAGCACAGCATAGGCAAAGGCCAGAAGGTGGGAAACTGCATGGCATGTTCTGAGCATGGAGAGAGGGCCCGCTTAGGTTGTATCCCTGGTATTAGGGAATCAGGGCAGAAGAAGTTAGAGAGGCTGGGTGAAGCCAGTTTGCTAAGGGTCATGAAAGCCACACCAAGTGGCTCTTCAGCAGAGGGTGACATGGTAAAACTGGACTTTAGGAATAGAAATGGAATTTCAGTGAGTAGGAGAGATGAGAGCTTGGAAGGTCTGTGAGAAGGCTGCACAGGAAGGGACTGAGGGAAAGAATGCTTTACTCCCCTCCCTATAACAAACACACAACAATTAATACTACCACCTCCAGTCTTCAACCTGGAATGGACAAGGAGCTCCTGGGGATCCTGGTGTCCTACAAAGTGAGAGTCAACCTGATGGTGTCCGGTGGAGGGTGAGTGATAGTTCAGGGTCTGTCTGGGCAGGGGCCAGGGATCCACACTTGTTTTCCCTCCCGTTGGACTGACCCAGTCAAGCTGTTTCCCATCCCTTCTCCCAGACCAGTTTCCCAAAACCTGTGTGCTCAGTGAGCAAGCTACCTTCCCTTCCAGAAACCTCTCCTGTGGCTGAGTTGGCCTTATGATCCCTTATCCCCCAGGAAAACTAGGTTGCCACTTTCCATTTCCAGCTGCTAATTTTACCATGTCATTCTACCCTCAGCATCCTTGGTGACCTGATAGCCAGGTAAGAGACTCCATGAGGAAGCTGTGGGGGGAGGGGACGGAGCAAGAAGGGGAAGGTGAGGACATAAGGAGATCAAAAGTGGGCCAAAGGAGAGCCCGAGGACATCCCAGGACCAGAAAACCGAGGGGGAGAGGTTTCAGGAGTGGCCTCAGAGGAAGATCTGTGACTCTTCTTTGGAATCCTCGCAGCGACGTCGGTGTGGAGCTGCCCTTGATCTTGATGCATCCAAAGCCATCACATGGTGAGGGACCAGGGGGGACTGACAGGAACGGTGGGCCTGATTGCGGCGACCAAGCCGTTCTAATCTCCGGAATCCCGGACTGGCTGTGTGGGTAGAGAATGTAGAGCAATGGGCAGATCGGGTTCCTAGGTTTTCAGGGGGGTGGGTGGGTGCGTGGGTGCGCACACGTACGCACCTTGGGGAAGGGAAGGGAGGAGAGGGTTAAAAAGGGAGGGGGGAGCGAAACAAGACATTTCTCAGTGGAACTGAAGAGCCCAGTGTCAGCTTCTCCATGTGTCCCTCCCTCTCCATGCTTTGCTACAGAGGCTGCTAGGTAAGAAACTGTGAAGCCCGGAAACCCCATCCCCCTTTCCCCATTGCCACCCTCCATTTTATGACAATGGCAATGTTAAAAAGCTTCCCTGGAGTGTTGCTTTCAATACTGTGCGGTGGAAACCTATGGTTTAGCCTCGTGTC
>NW_026741654.1:0-4932 GCF_022355385.1 Mustela nigripes
ATAAGTCAAGCAGAGAGAGTCAATTATCATATGGTTTCACTTATTTGTGGAGCACAACAAAAAGCATAGAGGACATGGAGAGTTAGAGATTTCATTCCTTTTTATGGTTGAGTAATATTCATCTGCGTGTGTGTGTGTGTGTGTACCACATCTTTATCCATTAGAATAACATAGATTTAGAATTATGCATTTTGAGTCTGGGTTATTGTTCCTTAAAACTTACTGTACTGACATCAGCAAATCTCTTGTTTTCAGTTTTCATATCTTCAAAAAGAAGGGTTTATAAATGGAGTAACTATTGATGTGATTTTTGGGCAGAACAATTCTTTACTATTTGGCATCCCTGATCCCTATCCCCTAAATACCAATAGTAAGTGCCAGTTATTTTGACAATCAAAAACTGCCCCCTCCCTATATTTCAGAACAGTTGAGAACTAACTAACTTACCATCTCAGACTCCTTTCAGTCCTAAAATTTCTATAATTTCATAAATGGGACCAAAGAGCAACTTGGCTTCATAAAAGAGACCAACAAGCAACTTTGCTTATAGTAGTCATTCATAGGCACTCCTCCAACTTCCCAACATAACTATATCTGTTCCTATTCTTTCTTGTTCTTACAACAGAACTGGGATCTCTTATCTCAAGCTATGCTCTGTAGATTATTATTTTCTTTTTTGCATTATCAAACATTTATTTTCTTTCATGTATATTCACACTCCTCTTTCCAACTAGACCCTTCCCATCAGATACAAACATGCTCAAGTTACTCCTACTTAAAGCACAACTAAACTAAATTTATGTATACTCTCTCATACTTCATAGTCTTTGTTGTTCCCACATTTTATTAAAGATATAATTTGACATTTTTGATATTCATTGTTTGTCAAGTTTTTATTTAAATTCCAGTTAGTTAATGGACAGTGTAATATTAGTTTTAGGTGTAGAATTTTAGTGATTCAACACTTCTGTACAGCACTTGGTGATCATCACAAGTGTCCTCCTAATCTTTATTTCCTTGGGTTTTCAGCACAATTATACATAGGTCAAACTCGCACTTTTTTGAAATATTTTCTTTTGTTTTTAATGACAACTCACTTAATGATTTTCCTCTTCTGTCTCTGGTTCCTCTTTCTCTATTTCTTTTCCAGGCTTATTCTCATTGTTATAACACTAAATGTCAGAGTTCCTCAAGGATTCCTCTAGACCCTTTTCTCTTTTCACTCTTTATTCTGTCCTTGATGATCTCATCCCTATGGCTTTATTTGCTAATTAAACACATATGACTTACAAATTAATATCTCCAGCCAAAATGGTGTCCTAAATATTTTCATTCCATAATGGCTCATTTTTAACACTTCTTTTTTTTTTTCCACAGAGCAGCTGAAATGATCTTTTTAAAGCATGACTTTGTTCTTTCTTTCTTTCTTTCTTTTTTTTTTTTTTGGCAATTCATTTTAGAAAATAATTAACACAGACTGTGAAACTTTGCATTGTCTAACCCCAGCCTATCTCTCCAGTCTTAGCAATGATATGGTCTCCATTGCACTCTACAACACAGCCCCACAGGGTTTTCAGTCTCTCTAACATGCCATTCCTTCTTCTTACCAATGCTATTATTTCCTCTTCTTGTAGTTAATGGCTTTTCACCCTTCAGGTCTTAACTTAGGTCTCACTTCCTGAGAAAACAATATCTTACCTCTCAATTTTTTTTTGTCATAAATCCAACTTTATTCCTTCAGAACATTGGTCTCAAGTTATAATTTCTGATACATTCATCAATGGATCATTTGACTAATGGCTCTCTTCTTGATATACTACAGTGTGAGCTCCATAAGGCTAAATGCCCTTTCAGGTTTATCTTTTCATTGTAACTCCAAAGCCTAATACAGCTTCTGCCACATAATACATGTTCAGTAGGAATTGGGACACAACTCAGTGAATGGCTGTTAATATAAAATGTTTGATTCTTTTAGTATCCCCTTTAAGAAAACTTTAAAGTAACATTCCAAGAGGACTGTAATTCCGTTTCTAGTGGGTGATGAATAATAAGGACAAAATGATGTGTCTGAGGTAATCAGAAGATACTGAAATGAAAATCTCTTGTAGTACATTGGCTCTGTGATTTGACTACTTCCATTTTTTAGATATAATGGTAGAATTTTTTAGGTTTTATTAGATGACTCAGATATTTGTATAAAATATGTATTTCCCTTTGATCTTTGTGAGAGAAAATCACCGATCTTCTCTCTGGTGTCATCTCAATGATTACTCTGAATTTTCAGATAATGTAAATTCTAAACATGGCCAGATGGAGACATGAATGCATATATACACACACACACACATATATAAACAGCAGGACATATTAAAGCACTAATTACCAATTAAAGAAATTTGACTTTTCGGGGCGCTTGGGTGGCTCAGGGGGTTAAAGTCTCTGCCTTTGGCTCAGGTCATGATCCCAGGGTCCTGGGATTGAGCCCCGCATTGGGCTCTTTGCTCAGCAGGGAGCCTGCTTCCTCCTCTCTCCGACTGCCTCTCTGCCTACTTGTAATCTCTGTCTGTCAAATAAATAAATAAAATTTAAAAAATTTTTGACTTTTCATTTTCTTCTTGTAGGGAATGAACACCTGTCCTCTTGTTGACTTATTAGGTATGGCAAGAAGAGAGGCTTCTCCAACTCAGTGAGTGAACAAATTCTCATTTGGGTAAGATGTTGAACTATTATCTAGATGACCTTGTTGACTGGAACTAACCTTTATGAATTTGTCCTTAACTGTTAGGTCTTTTTTTATAATTGGATTTTTCTCCTAATAAAAGGAGATATGATATTCTGACATTTAAAAAGGTTTTTATTATTTTGCACCCATCTGTAATTTGAAAAGAAAATAAAAAAAATCAGTTCTACTGGAAAGAGATAATAAAAATTGAAAATCTGGATTCTAGTCTTTGCTCTGTTACTTCCCAGAATCCCACATTATCTTAGAAAAGTCTTTTAATCTCTTCATGGCCTTGGTTTACTACTCAGTAAATAAAACTGGAATTTATATGATCTCTGAGGGATTATCCAGGTTGGGTAATGTATGAATTATGAATGCTTTTATTTCACATTTTGATTTTAGTGTTTTTGCTTACTTTGTTATACTAATTCTTTTTTAAAAGAATTTATTTAAATCTAATAAATAGTATTTATTTATGTACATATAGTACATCATTAGTTTCAGTTCAGTAATTTCATCAGTTGCATATGATACACATTGCTCATCACATTACATCACATGCCCTCCTTAATATCCATCACCCAATTACCCCACCTCCCCCAACTCCCCTCCAGCAACCGTCAGTTTCTTTCCTATAGTTAATAGTCTCTCACGGTTTTTCTCCCTCTCTGATGACTTCCCATTCTGTTTTCCCTCCCTTCCCTTTTGATCCCCTGCACTATTTTTTTATATTCCACATATGAGTGAAACCACATGATAATTGTATTTCTCTGGTTGAATTACTTCATTCAGCATAATATCCTCCAGTTCCATCACATCAATGTAAATGGTAACTATTCATCCTTTCTGATGGCTGAGTAATATTACATTTTATATATACCACATCTTTATCCATTCATCAGTAAGGGGACATCTGGATTCTTTCCAGTTTGGCTATCATCGATATTGCTGTTATGAATATTGTGGTGCATGTGTCCCTTTAGATCACTACATTTGTAACTTTTGGGTAACTACCTAGTAGTGCACATGCTGGGTATAAGGGTAGATCTATTTTTAACTTCTTGGGAACCTATATATAGTTTTCCAGAGGGTCTGTACCACTTTTCATTCCCACCAACAGTGGTGGGAATGTGTAAGAGGGTACCCTTTTCTCCACATTCTTGTCAATATTTGTTGTTTCCTATCCTGTTAATTTTACCCATCCTGACTGGTGTAAGGTGGTATCTCATTGTGGTTTTGATTTGTATTTTCATGAGGCTAAGTGATGTGGAGCATTTTTTAATGTGTCTGGACATTAGTATGTCTTCTTTGGAGTAATGCCTATTTATATCTTCTGCCTGTTTCTTTTTATTACTTTTTAAAGATTTTATTTATTTATTTATTACTTATTTATTTGACAGAGAGTACAAGCATAGGGAGAAGTAGGCAGAGGGAGAGGGAGAAGCAGACTCCCCACAGAGAAGAAAACCCGATGGAGGGTTCGAGCCCAGGACCCTGGGATCATGACCCGAATCAAAGGTAAATGCTTACCTGACTGAGCCACCCAGGTGCCCCTTCTGCCCATTTCTTGACTGGATTATTTGTTTTATGTGTATTGAGTTTGATAAGTTTTAATAGATCATTTAATAGCCCTTTATCTGATATGTCATTTGCTAATATCTTCTCCCATTCCATAGGTTGCCTTTTAGTTTTGTTGACTCTTTTCTCTGCTATGCAGAAGCTTTTTGTTTTGATAAAGTCCCAAAATTTCACTGCTATTTTTGTTTTGCTTGCCTTTGGAGATGTGTCTAGCAAGATGTTGCTGCTGCTGAGGTCGAAGAGTTACTGCCTGTGTTCTTCTCTAGGATTTTGATGGCTTCCTTAATCACATTTATGTCTTTCATCCATTTTTAGTTTATTTTGGTATAAGAGAATGGTCCAGTTGAATTATTCTATATGTAGCTGTTCAATTTTCCCAGCACCATTTATTGGAGATTGTCCTTTTTACATTGGATATTCTTTCCTGCTTTGTCAAAGATTAGCTGGCCACAGAGTTCAGGGTTCATTTCATAGTTCGTT
Organism: Mustela nigripes; assembly: GCF_022355385.1. Lineage (NCBI taxonomy): Eukaryota > Metazoa > Chordata > Mammalia > Carnivora > Mustelidae > Mustela > Mustela nigripes. The sequence continues at coordinate 4,781 of NW_026741654.1, forward strand.
ATTCTATTCCATTTATCTATGTGTCTTTTTATGTCAATACCATACTTTCTTTTTTTTATAATATTTTATTTTTTATAAACATATTTTTATCCCCAGGGGTACAGGTCTGTGAATCACCAGGTTTACACACTTCACAGCACTCACCAAAGCAC
>NW_026741655.1:0-4929 GCF_022355385.1 Mustela nigripes
AGCAGAGAGCCTGATGCAGGACTCGATCCCAGGACCCTGGGATCATGACCTGAGCCGAAGGCAGAGGCTTTAACCCACTGAACCACCCAGGCGCCCCTCCATCTCTTCATTTTAAATCAGTAGGTGTATTTAATTCTAAAATGAGTCCTTCTAGGCAGCATATAGATTGGTCTTTTTTTCTAATCCTTTTTGGAACCATATGGCTTTTGATTGGGGTGTTTGGTCCATTCACAATCACAGTAATTATTGATTGATATGTAGTTGTTGCCATTTTATTAGTTGTTTTGTCATCGTTTCTTGAAATTTTCTTTGATCCTTTCTTGTCTTTGTCACTTTTGGTGTTTCTCACTCAAAGAGTCCACTTCAGTATTTCTTGCAGGGCTGACTTAGTGGTCAAGAACACTTTTAGCTTTTGTTTGTCTGTGAAACTCTTAATCTCTCCTTCTACTCTGAACATAGTCTTGCTGGACAGATCATTCTTGGCTGCACATTTTCTCCATTCAGCGCATTGGATACATCATGCCAGTCCTTTCTGGCTTCGCAAGTTCCTGTTGAGAAATATGAAGGTAGTCTTATGGATTTTCCCTTCTAAATGAAGGACTTCTTTTGTTTTGCTAACTTTCAGATTTTATTTATCACTGTGTTTTGCAAATTTAATTAAAATGTGTCTTGGTGTTAGTATACTTGTGTTGATTTTGATGGGAGTTCTCTGTGTCTCTTAGATCTTGATGTCTGTTTCCTTCCCCAGATTAAGCATGTTTCCTGCTATTATTTCTTGAAATAAATTTTCTGCCCCCCTTTTCTCTCTATTCTTCATCTGTGTCTCCTGTAATAAAAATGTTATTACTTTTGATGAAGTCACTGAGATCCCTAAGTCTATTCTTGTGTTTCATAATCCTTTCTCACTTTTGGTCAGCTTCATTATTTTTCATTATTCTATATTGTATATCACTTGTTCATTCTTCTCCTTCTTATTGCCTTGTGTTCATTTCATCAAGCCTATTTCTAATATTAGTTGTTGTATCCTTCATTTTTGACTGATTCTTTTTAATCTTTTTTATCTCTGTGGCAGGGGTCTCCCTGATGTCTTCCATTATTTTCTCAAGCCGAGTGTGTATCCGTATGATTTTTGCTTTATATTATCCACGAAGCATGTAACTTATATCTGTAGCACTTATATCTCTGGGCATGGCCTTATCTTGTTTTTTCATTTGGGATGAATTCCTCCATCTTCGCATTTTGTCTCAGTCTCCTTCTTCTTCTATTTGTTAGGAAAACCCATTATGTTACCTACTCCTGAGTGTAATGGCTTTATGAAGAAGAGGTCCTGTAATGACAAAGGTCTGGCACTTCATGGGGTGTTTCTGATGTGTTCTGTTTTGGATTTGCTGCTGTGTTTTTGCTGCTCTATCCTTCATGCCAGTTGTCTGCAGAGACTCTCCTTGCCTGCAGTGGATAGTGTTTAGTCTTTGGCCAGAGTGTAGGGATTTTTAACTAAGTGTGCTCTGGTCTGCTTGTTAAATGAGACCTGATAACACTTCCACTAGAATTGAAGTCCTGCAGAACACTCTGATCAGGAGATGTGGTGTGGGCAAGGATTTCTCCTGATATTCTGGGCAAGGGGCCCAGCACACTGGGAATGAGTTAAGAGAAGGGCAGTCCCACCATAGTGCTGGGGTGTGGGGCTCAGTGCAAGTAAATTATGCTGCAAGTGTCTAAGCTGTGTTGCTTCACACAGGTGCCTCTGTGTTTATGTTGAGGGGCTGTGGAGGGAAATGGTGCCAGCCAGCTTCTTTGTTCCTAGAGTGGTGTCTGTATATGCTGCCTCTCAGGAAGCACTCTGAGAAGAGCAGATAATTTTCCACCTGTGTGTCCTAAGCACTTTTCAGATCACTGTTTCCACACTGCCTCTGAGTTGTTTGCCTAACTTCTCTCCAGAAGCAGCTTAGGGCGCTGCTGAGCTTTATCTGAGCCAATCATGTTGACTTTTAAAACTACAGGATTTAAGGACGTGGTGTGGGCAGAGACTTGCACTGGTCTTGTGGGGGAGCGGTTCACCACACTAGGACTGAGATGAGCTTAACTGAGAAGGGCAGTCCCACAAGAGCACAGGAGGTTTGGGATAAGCAATTTAGGCAGCCACTTCAGTGCTTTTTTACTTCCCGCATGTAGCTCTATGTTTATGCTGAGGGGTAGGGGAGGGAAATGGTGCCAGCTAGTTCCTTTATCCCCAAAGAGGCATTTACCTGAACTCTGCCTGTCAGGGATGTGCTCCAAGAGCAAACAGTAATCCCCTCTGTGTGTCCCAAGCATTCTTCAGGTTCCTCAGACTACTGTGTCCATGCCATCTGTCCCAGGCACGCTGCCTTCTCTCCAGGAAGAGGGCAGTGCCCTCAGGGCTCTATCCCTGCCAACCTTGCTGACCTTTAAAACTCCAAGATTTAAGCCCAGCTGGTTGCAAGAATTCACAAAAATCAGCCCCTCTTGTTTTCCCAACCATGGCTTTGGGGAAATGTTCTCCTTGTCAATTTCCCTGTGTACTCTTCTCTCTCTTGCCTTTATCCCCTCCCCTCCACAGCATCTACAGTCCTTTCTCCCAGAAACCATGTCTCCGCACTTCCTATCTTCTTCAATGCAGCTTCTTCTCTCCCTTTAGTTGTGGAGTTTGTTCTGTCAGTCTTCAGGTTGATTTCTGAGGTATTTAGCATGATTTGATAGTTATCTAGTCGTGTTTGTGGGACAAGACAAGCCAGAGTCCTCCTACCCACTGCCACCTTCTGAAATTTATAAATCCTACATATTTTGAAGAAAGTCCACCATTTAGTTCCCAATTTTATGTGTCAAAAATACTTATATGTCAAAGCACTTTGCTAGAGGGTGTTTTCAGTTTTATAATTCTAATAACTTTTAACCAAGATGACAAATCAAAATCTACCTATGGAAGATATATTCTACCTATGGAAAATATATTCATTTTCATCATATTGAGAACTCAGGGTATAATGATAACTGTATGGGTGGAGGAAGGGGGAAGAATGACCCTAAGTCATCCGTTGTTCACTGAACAGCTGAATTGATTCATTTTCCTCCATAATCAGCAGAGCATTTCTGGTATCCTATAAATAGTGAAAACAGTAGTTTCTATAAAAACTGAGCCAATAGAAGGACATAGCTTTTCTACAACTATTTTATTTTAAAAGGAGTATTTAGTGTGCTGCTAACTTTTCTCTTTGTCAGCACAAATTTGTTTTCCTTTTCCTTACTCTGAATATTGAAAAGTGAAATCTAAAGCTATAGAATTTTTCCTGAATCTTTTGTTGTGACAGGTGTCTGGGCATTGTCTTCAACGAGGCAATACATTTTCTAAGGAAAATGAAAAAGAATGTCTCCTTGAGGAATAAAAAGACAATATTTGGAGCATGTCATCAATTGATTATAAAAACTCATCTCTGAGAACACTTTGTTAACATTCTATTAAATGGTATACAATTCTCAAAACTCTTAGCAGTTTCTGAATTTTCAGATAATGTCTGTTTCTTGTGACAACTCCTCCATAAAAATGAAAAGACAACTGCAATACACTTTTAAATCAAGTTCTGGGGGTGCTTGGGTGGCTCAGTGGGTTAAAGCCTCTACCTTTGGCTCAGGTCATGACCTCAGGGTCCTGGGATCAAGCCCCACATCAGGCTTTCTGCTCAGCAGGGAGCCTGCTTCCTCCCTCTCTCTCTGCCTGGCTCTCTGCCTACTTGTGATCTCTGTCTGCCAAATATATAAATAAAATCTTTAAAAAAAAAAAGAATAAATCAAGTTCTGTCTCCTTGGTGAATGTACTTCCCTGTAACATCTCAGGTTTAGTTTGTTCCTTCTTTGGAAGTGTCAGCCATGGGAAAGAGTTATTACTAAATAAGACAGATAAATTAACAAATTTAAATCACTCTGGCCCTAGAAATGTCTCAGATAATTAATCTCCCATCTTGTTATGTATCAAATGTAATTGAATGAGCTCAAATATGAAGACTCTTTGGTTACATAATATTGCAGTTTTTAAAAAAGATTTATTTATTTGAGACAGAGAGAGAGAGAGCACAAACAGGGAGGAGAATCAGAGGGAGAGGGAGAAAGAGACTCTCTTCTGAGCATGGAGCCTGACATGGGGCTCAATCCCAGGACCCTGAGATCATGACCTGAGCCAAAGGCAGATGCTTAACCAACCGAGCTACTCAGTGCCCCAATATTGCAATTTTTATAAATAGTTTTGTTCTTATTGATTATGTAGTCATGACAAAGATCTAAATTCTAACTAAGTTATATTGGTAAATCTTCAAAGTTCTATAGTAAAAGCTGTAGAAAGAGATATGGTTTTAAAAATCCCATTATTTCACTGCCAAACATAATCCAAATGTGTGTGTATATAAGAGATGAGGTCATCTCATGCTGTAATTAATCCCAGACAAATCTGGCATTCACTTGAAAAACTGAATAATATTAACTTTTTACAGTCCCCACTAACATGGTTCCATTTATGCTGGCTATTGTTGTTTCTGTATTGTGTGTGTTAGTTTAGCATGTGATAATTTAAGAGTTTTCTTAAGGTCACAAAGCAATTAAAAAGACAGAAATTTGAGTAAAAGATATTTTACCAGATTAAGTAAAATGTTATCTTCATAAAGTAATAAGTGAATATTATTCAATTTACCTTGAGAACTTAAAACTCAAACGAGTATTAATTGTCAAAACTTCTGCATTCAGTTTTAACCATTTCTAACCTTGGAGCCTGAGTACTATTATACTTGTTAGAATCTAGAAAATTTAGCTTTTTGTAATTGTTATTCACATTTCATGAAATATTAAAAGTAGCTTTGCTATAATCTTTTTTAATTAATTTTTTATTTTTTATAAACATATATTTTTATCCCCAGGGGTACAGGT
>NW_026741656.1:0-4927 GCF_022355385.1 Mustela nigripes
TGGACATTGGGGAGGGTATGTGCTTTGGTGAGTGCTGTGAAGTGTGTTAACCTGGTGATTCACAGACCTGTACCCCGGGGATAAAAATATATGTTTATAAAAAATAAAAAATTTTAAAAAAAAGAGGGGGAGAAGAGAAAGGGAGTCTCATTTGAGACCAGGTAAATCCCTCAGGCTATATAATTTTATGTGTTTCATTAGAAGAAACCAGTTCGTACTTCTATTTCTACAGAATAATAAACAGGCAGCAAAAATATAAATATATGCAAACAAGTAAACAATTGAAAAGGAGAAATTAACCCCTGCATATGTTATCTATCAACACTTCATATTCATCCTTTAATTACTTGATGTTTGGAGATTATTCAACATGACCAAAAGCTGCATAATCAAATACAGTTAATTACTAGGAAGGCTTCTAAATTGAATCCTGGTATAACATTTATGGTAGACATGGTGATGTGATACTCAGGTCACTATGGAAAGAAAAGATTTGCTGCCCAGCTTTTGGGAGGGAGTCAGCAGAGAGCTTCCAGCTGTCGGCTCCTTCTGGTTTTGCCTCATCTGCCTTACTTTAGGTACACCCTTCTGAGGACAGTCCAGATTCAGTTAAGAGTATTTTAGCCCCAAACAGGACACTATAATGACCAAGTGCTGTTACAGAGCCCCCACCAGTTTAATCTAGTCCATCAAGCATACATCTCAGTTTGACTTCATCCTTTGCCTGATCCTCCTTCTTCTCCCTTAACAGATGTTGATTCCTAATATATATCTTGCACAACCAACTGTCTTACATTTGCTTCTGAACAACTTAGTCAGCAACAGTTGGCACCAGGAGTGAACTGAGAAAGCTGCAATAAGATGGTGTTTTGGAACTAGATCACTCACCACCCAACTTACTATGAGGACTCCTGGTAGCAAGTGGAGCATGGTAAATTCTTGGCATAAGATGGCTGTTGAGCTATTAAGATTTTCACTGGAGGTGAATTAAGCTAGTGTACCAGTGAGAGGGACTTCCCTAGCAGGTACAATGTACTAGGTATATGATAATCATGGAGGAAATATTATATAAAAGGATAAAGGAGCACAGCAAAAAATGGAACTAACCTACCTAAACGCCCATCAACAAATGAGTGGATAAACAAAATGTGATGTGTCAATACAATTTAATATTATTTGAGACTTAAATAAAGTAGTGATTCATGTCAACCCATGCATGAACCTTGGAAAAATTATACTGTGAAAAAGGCTAGTGACAAAAAAACACATATTATTCTATTTATATCAAATGTCTAAAATAGGCAAATTTGTAGAGATGGAAATTTAATTAATGGTTTCATAGAACTGAGGATAGATGGGTATGGATTTCTTTCAGGGAGGCAAAATACGAAGTTTGATCACCATGATGGTTGTATAACACTGTGAATATACTAAGCAATACTGAATGCAGATTTTTAAATATGTGTATTATATGGTATATGAACTATATCTTAACAAAACTGTTAAAAAATTAAACTCACCCTGACCTAGGAATGCGAGTTTCTCTCATGGAAAGAAAAAAAACAATGGGATTGGATGGTTATCACTAAATGCCACTGTTAAATTACAAAATGATATCAAGCAGCCAAGGGAGAATAGGAGACAATTCAAAGCCAGGTGTGAAATCCCACATACTTCTTTGGTAGCATATAAAGCAAGAGATGGATAACACATAGAGGCCTTGGAAAAACACAAAAGCTCCAGAAATAAGAGATAAACCCTACCAAGATGCGGGACCAGCCATATCCTTAACATTTTGGAAATCCTACAGTCGGGGTAAGCTAGGATATTCCCTCCAGTGTAAGAGACAAGCAGGTCTCTCCAGGTTCTAAAAACAGCATTTTCCATACTTTGTAATATTGCTCCCACCTAAAGATTGTGTGGCATGAGAGGCTCCCAGCTTTGAACAGGAACTGGAGTACAGTAGGGCTCTGCAGCAATCCCATGCTGCAGTGCAAACAGTCTTTCTGCTTAGACCATAAGAGTTGGCAGACATTGTCATGCTGAAAATATCAATAATGGGAAAAGATGCTTTGTGAAAATTGTGGCAAGCCCTAGTAAGAGAATCATAATACAGGCTCACGGGGTTCTGGAACAAAGCCTTGTCATCAGCAAAAAATAATTATATCCTTTTTGAAAAACGACTTCTGGTGTGCTACTGGCCTCTGATGGGCATAGAATGATTGTCCATAGGACACTAAGTGACCATATGGCCAAAACAGCTCATCATGGGTATAAAAGTCACCAGATCATAAGGTTGGAAAATTCCAGTGAAAATCTAGTGTCTGATGGCTTTGTACATCCAGAATGGAGCATGAATAAACGTAACGACTGCAAGCAAGCTGGATGACAGGTAACCCAACACCCCCCCATGAGAGCTCTCACCACCATGAGAGCTCACCACCCTCTCTCAGCTTACACCTATAGCTACACAGCAGAATACTATATTATCTGCTGAGGGAAGAGAAAAAAGGCCAAGACTTATTTACACTTAGATTGGTTTGGTATGTGGGCACAAGTTGAAAAGTGAATGGAAAATGAATTACAGCCTCAATGTTGTGTTCAGATGATGGTAAAGAAAAATCCTCCCAATGAGCAGAGCTTTAGGGAGTTTATCTAGTTATCCTTTTCATGTGGAAAGGAATATTCCATGTTTAAAGTATATATAGACTCATGAATAGCAGCAAATAGTCTGGCCAGCTCATCAGAGGCCTACAAGGAGAAAGATTAGAAGGTTGGGAAAAAGGAGTTCTATCATAGAGGACATACCCATTCAAGAGTGGGTATAGAGTGTGAATACAAGGTATTTGTATCACATGTTAATACTCAACAGTAATCATCCACCATGATAGGGGCAATAAACAGCAAAGTAGACCATGACCTGTCCAACCAGTAATGTTGACGAGCCTTGTCATCACCCATCTCAGTCGTAAAATGATGTAGCCATGGTGAGACGGGTAGAACTTATGCATTTTCCTAATCACGTGGACTCCCACTGACCAAGACTGATCTTGCTACTGCAACCAGTAATAATTCAGTCTGGCAGCAATAAAAAAAAAAACAGTTCTTAAAATGATCCCATTCCTCAAGGAGCACAACTGATCATCTAGTGACATGTTGACCACATTGGGTCCCTTCGAGCCTGGAAAGACCAAAAGTTCATTTTCATACCAACAGGTACTTATTCTGGGTGTGTATTTCCCTTTACTGCCTACAGATCCTCAGCTAGCACCACTGTCCAAGAATTTATAGTGTTTGATCTCCTGGCATATGATTTCACAACATAGTAGCAGACCAAAGATCTCTTTGCAGCAAAGGTGATGTGGAAATGGCCCTTGATCACGGGATCAAATAACATATTTTATGATTCAGAATCTGTGGGCCTGTTAATATTGGACCAGCCTGGGGAAAGCACCATTGAAGGAGCAGGTTGGAAGCAACAGTCTATCCCCCAGGATTTAGTGTATACCCAGAATTAAATATCTTAATATGATACTGTGTTCCCAGTACATATGAATACCTGGGAACCAAACACTGGAATCAGGGGTTTCCATTCATTTACCTTTATTTCCAGTGACCCACTAGGGTCTTTTGTTCCCCCTCTTTCTACAACTCTGCACTCTGAGTAGTTAGACATCCTTTTCTCAAAAGAGGGCACAATTTCCCTAGAAACACAGCAGAGTCCCACTAAATTATAAGCTCCACAAGAAAAGGAGTCACTGAGTTACAAGGTAGGAGTAATTGACTCTGATCATGAGGAGAAAGTAGGGCCGTTTACACAATGGGAGTATAGAAGATTATGTGTGGAATCCAAGTGATCCATTTGTATACTTCTTGGTATCCCCTTTCCCAATTATGAATGTAAAGAAACAGGTATGGCCACCGGGTTCCTAGAACAGCAGAGTGTTTAGGTACTCAAGGACCTCAGGGGTGAGGATCTGGGTCATACCACCAGGTAACTCACTAAGGCAGACCAACATAGGTGGTAGCTGATGATGAGGTTATACAAAAAGTGGAAGAAGGAGATGAAGAGCAGTTGTGGTCCAGAGCCCAATTGCAGCACCAGGGTCTATAGTTTGTCTCATGAACCTCCTTCTTCTAAGATTCTGCTCAAAGAGAGATGCTCCCAGGATTTCATAGGAGTTGTTCCCAAATATGCATAAAGATATGGATCTGAGTGACAAGAGGGTGTGGACTGGTAGACTTGGAGATGTGCCACCCAGATCCACTTTCAAAGAAGGACTTGCTGCTCAGCCATGGGGTACATCAGCAGGCAGCCTCCAGCTCTCGGCCTCTTCATGGTCTCTCAGCTGCAGAGAACTTCCCTATCAGTGGGCACATCCTCCCCAGAACAGTCCACATCTCTCACTCATCTTGCACAGCAGGAATATAAAGGCCCAGTGACCTACAACCCAACCCAAGACGTTTTAGAAGGCATTACTCACTTTGGAGGTTCCTGATTCATAGTTCAATTGCTTCCCCTCCTTGTCTCCAATAAGCATCTTGTCTCCTAACTGTCTCAGGAACTGTTTCTGGAGAATTCAGTCTGGGACACACATTTAATAGGAATTTCTATTCATACTCAGACATACTTGTAGTAATAATACATACCATTATATTCTTTTCAATTGATTAAATATTCTCCTAGAATATGAAAATGCCATTACTACTTAGTCTAAATTCAACTTTAAAAGGCGCTTTTAATCATTGCAATATTACCAAAGCTAAATTTTCACATATTTACTGTCTTTCAGGTATCAGAAAGAACCATGAAAGTTGTTTGATAACCAGATAATCTAACAAAAAAATACCTATAACATTTTGGCCATGCAAGTTGATAGAAATAGCTTTGGTTCAGAAGAATTTACATATGAGGGTTTTTTTTTTT
>NW_026741657.1:0-4926 GCF_022355385.1 Mustela nigripes
GCATGTACTTAAGGAGTCCATCTGAGAAGTCCGTAGAGGAGTCCAAAGTATTTGCAGTCTTTTATGCTTTTTTGAGCCCAATGTTGAACCCACTGATTTATAGTCTAAGGAATAAGGATGTGATCCATGCTATTCAGCAAGTGATTAAGGAAAATATCTTTTATAAAATTGAAATTTGAATCTCTGTTCATTTGAAATGACTGCCTATGATAATACAGTGATTAGAAATAAATAACAGAGAAGTGCTACCTCTTATACAGTTTATGTTCCATTTTCTTTTTGAGGATTATCATCATTTAGTTCATTTCCTTAACTTATAATAAAATTTCTTTCTTTTTTTCTTTCTTTTCTTTTTTTTTTTTTTTTTTTTTTTTGCTAAGCGAGGAGTTGCTTTCCCATTTTAGCAATCAAAGTGTGCTAATATCCACATTTAGAATCCTAACTGAAAAATTATACAAGTGCTTTATATTTTGTCTAAATATTTTGTCTAAATAATCATATGTTTCCTTTTATTTTTTAGTTCTGAGACCACTGAGGCTTCCAAGAACCAATCTTTAAACTTGCATAAGATTGGGACTAAGCCCCAATCTTGTCAAATCTTCTAAACCAAATGGTTGACCTATTTGTAGTCTTTCTTTATATTCTATTTATTTACTTCTATTTGTGATCTAATTTTTTCCATTGTATAACTCCTTGGATGAAGGCCACCTCAGAAATTCTTTAGAGATATGATACAACAAAAATTGATGTGCACAAAAATAAATGTGTCACTCTATAGTGAATGCTCACTTTTATATAACTGTTTTTTTTAATTAGTTAATTTATTTCTAGAGAGAGAGAGCATGAACAGGAGGGAGAAGCAGAGGGAGAGGGAGAGAGAGAGAGACTCTTAAGGCTCCATACTCACCATGGAGCCCCATGACCTGAGCCAAAATCAAGAGTCAGACACTTAACGACTAAGCCCCCATGTGCCCCATCACTATTTATTTTGACCCTCAAAATTATTATCTCTATTTATAACATTTGGAGTCTTAGGCACAGAGGGATCAAATGACTTTCTACAGTCATTCAGCTTCTAAGTATCAAGAAGACAAATCTCTTGTTTCAAATTCTCTCTTTCCAATTTACCGAGGCTCAATTCAGCACGCTGCAGTGCTGGGGGGAATGGTGGGGATAATGAAGGGATGAGGTTACTGCTCCAGATGAAATCTTGGTTATTGTGATGAGGGTGTAATAGTGACTGTGTAATTCCTCTGACATTTCAGGTAGACATGATAGTTTGTGTGTAAAGTAGAACTGTCTTACTGTCTCATGTAAAGCAGACAATTTTGATATACGACAGATATATTTAGACTGTGTTTTATGAATATGTTTTCCAGATTATAAAAGCACACATATTCATTAGGAACAACTAGAAAATACAGACAGATGTAAAGGAATAACTTGTATCAGTAATGTCTTAATCAATGGACAATTTGCGTTTATGTTTTTCCATATTCTCAGTGATTTTATACACATGTATATTATGATTGAACGATCATAATAAAACAAAACTGTAATCCTATGCCAAATACAAATATGAATATTGATTTTCACCTGATAATGTAATGTTTACTTTCAATACAGACTAAATACTTATAGTGAACACAATTTTTAATGTGACTTAATACTTTATAATTAAATTATCCTTGAACTTAATCACAAAAACAACATGTTAATTATAGAAAAGCAAGTTGAAAAATTCTGAAATGTCTGTGGCGCCTGGGTGGCACAGTTGGTTAAGTGTCCAACTCTTGGTTTAGGCTCAGGCCATGATCTTGGGGTTGTGGGACTAAGCCCCAAAAGTGTTAGGCTCCAGGCTCAGTGGGGAGTCTGCTTGAGATTCTTTCTCTCCCTCTCTTTCTATGCCTCCTGCTCATGCTCTTTCTCTCTCTCTTTGTCTAAAATAAATACATAAATAAGCTGAAATGTCTATGGAATAAAAGCAAAATTTACCTATGATCTCCTATCCAAAGACAGCTGCTTTCAGTATTTTGGTGTATTTTCTTTCATTTGGTTTATCTTGCAAACCATTATATCATCTTATCTATGCATTCTATTATTTTTAAGGCTGACCCATATCTTTATGTACATACTTTTTTGATTGTTACTTTAGGATCAATCTTAGAAGGCAATTGTTGAATTAAATGTTTTGGCCATTTTTAAAGCTCTAGCTAAATTTTTTATGGATAATTTTTTTTCTCCGGAAAGCATCAGCCATTTACATGTATAACTAGTCATGTTTGAAAGTAAGCATTTCACTATATTGTTAATAATATTAGGAAATATCCTCTAAGGATATTTCTTTCTTTGTATCTCAAAGAAAATTCTTAGGAAAGTAGTTTGTTTATTATGAGAGAGGAATATTTGAAATATATATTTAACAAGTAAGGAGAATATATCAATTTGCTGATAGTCTTTCATTTCTGATGATTCTTCTCATGAAGAATATTTACATTCTTATTTGGAAAAAACTTATTCATATTTTGTAGGTTTTCTCCAACTCAAATTTAAATAAGGAGGTATGTATATTGTGTTTTCCATTACCATTTATTATAGGAGTATCTTATTTTAGAATTATTTTAGATACAATTCTGTTATATGTAGTAATATTGTATGTAACTCTTTTCTGCACATTTTTAAACCATTTTTCCCTACTAATTATTAAGCAACCCTTTGTTTTTCTATTCATCTGTGACATCACCTTTGTTGTACACTAAGTGAATCTATTTCTGGCTGATTCTATTCCTTTGACCACTTGATACATATATTTTAAACCGAATTCACATAATTAATATAAAGTTTAAAAAGTGTTAATTTTTGGTAGACATTTCAATGTATAGTAGGATAATGCAAATCGAATGCTTCTAACCATCTAATTTTTTTTCTTTTTCTTTTTTTTTAAAGAGTTTATTTATTTGACAGACAGATCACAACTAAGCAGAGAGGCAGGCAGAAAGAGAGAGAGGGAAGCAGGATCCCTGCTGTGCAGAGAGGCTGGATCCCAGGACTCTGGGATTATGACCTGAGCTGAAGGCAGAGGCTTAATCCACTGAGCCCACCCAGGTGCCCCACCATCAAATATTTTCAACCAAGAAATTATGCAAGTGATAGCTCAATCTGGATAGCAGATGCACACACACATGAAAATCAAATATGGTTATACTTCTAATATGTACTCCTTGTAAATTATTTTAAAAAAATATGGAGAAATATTTTAGTCTTAGTACTGTATTATTTGGTCCCCACATCTAATAGGGAGATGTATAGAATCATGGCTGTATTTCCAGATGGGTGAATTAAGGGTTTTTTTTTGGGGGGGGGAGGAAAGCAAAGGTATGTTGTGCCTTGTAAATCAAGAGCAAAATGTTGAACTCATATTAATGTGGTACATTTATTAACATGTTACACAAACATTTATTTTTGTGTCACACCAGTATTCATAAGGTAACATTATTATTCAGCAATGCTATCTAAATATAGAATCTTATTTCCAACTAAGTTGTCTTTTGCTAGCAACTGTCCCCCAAAAGACTGATGTGCAAACACATACTCCTCAATTGTGCATCATTTCAAACACTGAAAGAAAAAATACCAAAACTATGTTGATTTGAAATAAAGTAAATATTAAGCTTTTAAATAATCAGACAAATATTTCTGAGGTCAATTCAAGTGGAGAAATTCACAATGGAAGAGTTGCTTGAATATGACCATAAAACTGTTTAAAATTAAGAAACATATTTTGGGAAGTATTTGTCACAGATAAGATAAAGTGGTAAACTTATAAAGATATGATTTAAAACATTAAAACACCATAAATATTGGTGTAGAAAATTGTGTAGAAATTTGATAAAAGGCTATGTGTAGAAAATTGATAAAAGTATTTTATCAATAAGAATATTGATAAGAGTACAAATACATCGGGGCGCCTGGGTGGCTCAGTGGGTTAAGCCTCTGCCTTCAGCTCAGGTCATTGTTCTAGGGTCCTGGGATTGAGCCCCGAATTGAGCTTTCTCCTCAGCAGGGAGCCTGCTTCCCATCTCTCCCCTTGTCTCTCTGCCTACTTGTCATCTCTCTCTTTATCAAATAAATAAAATGAAATCTTAAAAAAAGGGAATTAAATTTAAAAAAGTAAAAATATGCTAAAATTAATGAGTAAAAATATTAATCATTAAAAATATAAAATAAGTGTTCCAACTTGGCAACTTCATACCTGAAATGCAACAATATGTTAAGATACTGGAACTGGGGTTTATCTTTTTCATAGGAACTTTCTCTCCAATATTCAAATAACGTGGAGATTTAGAGAATTTACCAGTTTAGTTTAGATGGGGTTTTCTTTAAGGATGAATTTCAGCTGACTCCATAGAGCCAATTCTTAAATATTCAGGTTTGCAAGCCAGTTGTTAACGGGATTGTCTTGAAATTGGCCAGTGTGGAAGTTCATTTCATAACAATGAAAATGGAAAATGCTACCTATCAGGGCTCCCTCCAGTTTACTATTATACCACTGGTTTATCCTTCCAGTAATTATCAGATTAATCTTACATAATGTGTAGTTCAAGGGATCTTGGTCCTAAATGTCCATAAATAAACCTAAGACAAAAACCAATCACCACTAAATAAATAGTGATAATTCCAAACCAAAAAACAAAACAAAAAAAAACACCTTTGAAATAAGAGACTTTTGTGTATTTATATTTGAGTTCCAAAAGACTGTTACATTCTACATCATGGATGTCAAGAAAACAATAATATATAGTTTTTCTGGAAATCAATTTAACAGGATGTTTTCAGGAGTCTTAAAAAAATGTTTGTATATGCTTCCTTCTCTCTCTCAGCCTGCCTCTCTGCCTACTTGCCATCTCTCTCTGTCAAATAAATAAA
>NW_026741658.1:0-4925 GCF_022355385.1 Mustela nigripes
CTTGACTTTTCATTTCTCAAAGTTTCTATTTTCATATCTTCAAGTTCACTGATTCTTTCTTGGCCTTCTCCATTCTGCTGATTAGCCTATCAATGGCATTCTTCACTTTATTATAGTATTTTTTTTTATTTCTAGCACTTCCTTTTAATTTTTTCATTGACCTTCTATGTGCTTACATTATCCATCCATTCCTTGCATGTTCACTTTTTTTTGTTAAAGTTTCTAGAATATCAATCATAGTTATTTTAAATTATTTATTAATAATTCCAAAATCTCAGCCATATCTGAGTCTGGTTGGATGTTTGCTCTGTCTCTTCAAACTGTCTTTGTATTTCAGCATGCCTTGTTATTTTCTGTTGGTAGTTTAGACACGACATACTGAGTAACAGGGATTGAGGTAAATCAACCTTTAGTATGAGGGTTTATTTTATCTAACTGGAAGTTAGGCTGTGTTTATTATTCACTGTTGCTGTAGGTGTCAAAGGCTAAAATTTCCTCTAGTGTTATTTCTCTCTCCTGTTGTCTTTGGGTTTCTTTAGAAACTCCTTCAGTAGAGTCTGAGACTTGCAGTATTATTTAGCTATAATCTTCTGTTATTGTACAGTGATCTGACTGATGTTGTATTAAGACATAACGGAAAGAGTGGAGTATAGTTCTATGATTAGGTCTCAATATTTTAGTAAGCCTGTATCCCTGAGTTGTAACCTTCACAACTACTTGTTCTTCCATAGTAGGTGAGTCAGAAAGACTAGGTGTAACTGGAGTTGGAAAATTCCTTTCTTCCAGGTCTCATAAAACTCAAATTATTTATGCTCTGGCAAAAGTTTCCTTTGAGAACAGACTATTTTTTAAGAATAGCAGAGTGTTCCAGGGGCTTTTCAGAATTGTTACATTCTTCTTTCCCTCCCAGAAGCATGATTTTTTTCCTCTGCTTCACCCTGAAAATATAGTGGGGTTCCTGAACAAACTTTTAAAAAAATGTGCAGGCATCTCTAAGACTAGGGTACCCATTTCTTAGTCCTCAAGCTCATCCACACTGAGCATCCAACAATCTGTCAATCACAGTCTAAGTGTTCCTTGTAGTATTGGCTCCAGCAGCAGATTTCTGCTCCTAGTAAATTGTGATTCTTTGTGTTTGCTTGTATTTTCAATTTTCAGGATGGCTTGCCCTGCGACATCAAGTCCCTACTAGATCCCTCAATTCCTTGAAAAAGAGTTGTTGATTCTCAATTTGTTGAGCTTTTTTTTTTTTTTTTCCCTTGTGAAGACAGAGTGATACTTTTTGTTTGTTTTAAATGTCATAACTTCTAAACTCTTTATATTTTGGACCAGAACCCAAAAGTCCTCTCTATTTATTTAGGAATGTTTAAATTTATCTAATAATACTTTGAAGTTTTTACTGTAGATGTCTTGTATATCTCTTATTCAAATTATTCTCAAGTATTTTTTTTTCTTTTAAAAATTTATTTTTGGGAGCATCTGGAGGGATTAGTCAGTTATGTGTATGATTCTTAGTTTTGGCTCAGATTATGATATCATAGTCATGAGATGGAGCCCTGTGGTGGGCTCTCTGATCAGCAGGGAGTGTGCTTGAGATTCTCTCCCTCTCTTTTTGCCCCTCCACCACAGCTCTCTCTCTCTCAAATAAATAAATAAATCTTTTTAAAAACTTAATTTCAGTTGCATACTGCTAATACACTGAAACACATTTTTTTTAATTTTTGTATATTGATCTTGCATTCTGAGACCTTGATAATTTTACTTTTCATTTCTAATCATTAATATGCACATTCTTTCTTTAAGATTTTATTTATTTATTTGACAGAGATCTCAAGTAGGGCTAGAGGCAGGCAGAGAGAGAGAGAGAGAGGAGGAAGCAGGCTCCCTGCTGAGCAGACAGCTCGATGCAGGGCTTGATCCCAGGACCCCAGGATCATGACCTGAGCCAAAGGCAGAGGCTTTAACCCACTGAGGTACCCAGGTGCCCCTAATATGTACATTCTTTATGATTTTCTACATATATAATCATGTCCTCTTTACTTAAAAAGAGTTTTAATTTTTCCTTTCCAATTTTTATACTTTCTGTACCTTTCTGTTGACTTATTGGACTGGCTAGGACATCCAGTACAATACTGAAGAATAATGGGGGTAGAAGACATTTTGTCTTGTTCCTACTTTTAGGGGAAATGCATCCACTAGTTCAAAATTAAGAATGATATTAGCCAAAGGTTTTTGTAGATCCCCCTTATTGAATTGAGTAAATTTCTTTCTATTCCTACATTTTTTTAAGACTTTATTTATTTGATAGAGAGTGAGAAAGTATAAGCAGAGGGAGCAGCAGGCAGAGGGAAAGAGAGAACCTGGTCAGCAGGGAGCCTGATGTGGGTCTCAATTGCAGAACTTTGGGATCGTGACCTGAGCTGAAGGTAGACATTTAACCTTCTGAGCTACCCAGACACCCCATTCCTACTTTCTTTAGCATATTTTGCTTTTGAACCATAAAGAAATATGGAATTTGTCAAAGAATTCATCTGCATTTATGAAGATAATTTTATGATTTTTCTTCTTTATTCTTTTAAAATGGTGAATTACATTGATTTTCAATGTTAAACCAATTTTGCATTACTGGAATAAACACCACTAATTCATGATGTATCATTTTATAAAATATTATTATATTCAATTTACTAATATTGTGTTAAGAATTTTTTAAAAGAATTTTTAAGAATTAAAAAAAATTTTTTTGATCTATATTCATGAAGGACATTGGATGTTATTTTCTGTTCCTGTCAGGCTTTTTGTCAGATTTTTGGTAACTGGCTTATCTTGGCCTCATAAAACAAATTGGAAAAGATTCTCTCCTCCTTCACTTCTAAAAGAGTTAGTATAAAAAAAAGAGTTAGTATAACATCAATGTTATTTCCTTCTTAAATATTTGATAGAACTTATCAACAAGAACTCGTGATTTGCAAATTTTCTTTGTGTGAAAGTACTTGTATTATACATTCAATTTATTTTATGTGAGGTCTTACTACAATTTTCCATTTTTTTCCCAAATGGAAAACATTTAATATTAATATTTTTGTCTTAAGAACATTAAATTTTGGGGCCCCTGGGTGGCTCAGAGGGTTAAAACCTCTGCCTTCGTCTCAGGTCATGATCCCAGGGTCCTGGGATCAAGCCCCGCATCGGGTTCTCTCCTTGGCGGGGAGCCTGCTTCCTCCTCTCTCTCTCTGCCTGCCTCTCTGCCTACTTGTGATCTCTCTCTGTCGAATAAATAAATAAAAAATCTTTAAAAAAATAACATTAAATTTTCATCAACTAAATTAGAGTAATCACATTAACTACTTTGTTAGTTTTGAAACAATTTTAATTAATTTAATAGTGTTACATTTGCTTTGAAGTGCCCACATCTGACCTTTTAACCATGGGGGGGGCAGGGAAGATCAATAAGAGCTGACTTTGCTAATCCAAATTAGAAAGTGATTTTGCCATTCACAGAACCATGGATTTCCCTCTTGATATTTCAACAAATAAAAAATGGAGGTAATATTTTCATTCAGAAGAAAGCTGACATGTTCTTTCCATTGCTGTTGCTTCCTGGAGCTATTACAATTTTCTATATTTTTTTCTCAGTTTTGGAAATTGGTGCCATTCAAGGAACTAGTACATATAATCTAATTTTTCAGTTTTGTTAGCATAAAGTTATTAGTAATATTCCTTAGATACCCTTTTAATGTGTGTAGGATTTGTATCAATACTTCTGCTTTCATTCCTGATATGTGTTATTTGTATTTGCTTTTATTGATTTATTGATCTGCATCAGATTTTATCCATTTTATTAAACTTTTCAAAGAACCGGATTTTTCTTTGATAGTTTTTCTATTGTTCATGTTTTCTATTTCATTGATTTTCACTTTTGTCTTTATTATTTTTTTCTTTACTTTGGGTTTAATTTGCTCTTCCGTTTTTAGCTTCATAGGGTAAAAATTATGATCAGCAACTTTGAGTCCTGATGATTTTCTATAAAGAAGACTTGTTTCTTTTTTATATTCAAACTTATGAATTTCTTACTAAGCACAACTTTAGCTGGTTCCCACACGTTTTGCTATATTATGTTTTCATTATCTCTCGGGTAGTTTTTTTTCTTTTTATATGAACCAGTCATCTTTTACTGAGCATTAATTCTCACTCAAAATATGGAAAGATTTACACTATCATGTTTTTTTAAAAGGGTGCCCTGCAAAAAAGGGCCATGATCAGGAGTATAGAGTCATGCTCCACACTGAGTCCTCTTCAGTGGTACTTGCGTAGCTCCTCATATTTGAGTTCCTTCTAAGAAAGGCAATAGTTTAAAAGCATGTAAGTAGGGCATCTGGGTGGCTCAGTGGGTTAAAGCCTCTGCCTTTAGCTCAGGTCATGATCTCAGGGTCCTGGGATAGAGGCCCACACTGAGCTCTCCACTCGGCGGGGAGCCTTCCCCAGCTCCCACCTCCCTCTCTGCCTACTTGTGATCTCTGTCTGTCAAATAAAAAAAAATTTTAAAAAGATCCTATATTAAAAAATAATGAAAGCATGTAAGTAGCCAGCACTATAGAAACCTCAGCAATGCTCCTATTCTTCACATTGACATACTTATAATGCCAGTAATAATAACCTCTTTGACATGTTCCAAGTCTGCTTTAAGAGGGAAATCCCACATCAATATCCAACTTTGTAACTTCCTTATTTTGAAATCCTTGTATTTCTTCTCCTTCACAAGTAACACAAACAACATATTGCTGTTCTACGTATCCACTATCCAGGTAGATTTATTTTATAATTCCCCTTATAATTACTTCTTTGACTCAATGGTAATTTACAAGTAGGCTATTTAATTTTGAAGCATTTGAGGATATTTCTGGATACCTTTTTGTTACTGATTT
>NW_026741659.1:0-4924 GCF_022355385.1 Mustela nigripes
TTCACAATATTTATTCTTCCAATCCAGGAGCATGGAACATTTTTCCATTTCTTTGTGTTTTCCTCAATTTCTTTCATGAGTACTTTATAGTTTTCTGAGTATAGATTCTTTGCCTCTTTGGTTAGGTTTATTCCTAGGTAACTTATGGTTTTGGGTGCAATTGTAAATGGGATTGACTCCTTAACTTCTCTTTCTTCTGTCTTGTTGTTGGTGTAGAGAAATGCAACTGATTTCTGTGCAATGATTTTATATCTAGACACTTTACTGAATTCCTGTACAAGTTCTAGAAGTTTTGGAGTCGAGTCTTTTGGGTTTTCCACATATAGTATCATAGCATCTGTGAAGAGTGATGGTTCGACTTCTTCTTTGTAGATTTGGAACCTTTAATTTCCTTTTGTTGTCTGATTGCTGAGGCTAGGACTTCTAGTACTATGTTGAATAGCAGTGGTGATAATGGACATCCCTGCCGTGTTCCTGACCTTGGCGGAAAAGTTTTCAGTTTTTCTCCATTGAGAATGATATTTGCGGTGGGTTTTTTATTGATGGCTTTGATAATATTGAGGTATGTGACCTCTATCCCTACACTTTGAAGAGTTTTGATCCGGAAGGGATGCTTTACTTTGCCAAATGATTTTTCAGCATCTATGGAGAGTATCATATGGTTCTTGTTCTTACTTTTATTAATATATTATATCACATTGATTAATTTGTGGATGTTGAACCAACCTTGCAGCCCTGGAATAAATCCCACTTGGTCATGGTGAATGATCCTTTTAATGTACTGTTGAATCCTATTGGCTAGTATTTTGGTGAGAATTTTCGCATCTGTGTTCATCCAGGATATTGGTCTGTAGTTCTCTTTTTTAATGGGATCCTTGTCTGGTTTTGGGATCAAGGTGATGCTGGCCTCATAAAATGAGTTTGGAAGTTTTCCTTCCATTTCTATTTTTTGGAATAGTTTCAGGGGAATAGGAATTAATTCTTCTTTAAATGTTTGGTAGAATTCCCCTGGAAAGCCATCTGGCCCTGGGTTTTTGTTTGTTTGGAGATTTTTGATAACTGTTTCAATCTCCTTACTGGTTATGGGTCTGTTCATGCTTTCTATTTCTTTATGGTTCAGTTGTCCTAGTTTATACATCTCTAGGAATGCATCCAATTCTTCCAGATTGTCAAATTTGTTGGCGTAGAGTTGCTCATAGTATGTTCTTATAATTGTCTGTATTTCTTCGGTGTTGTGATCTCTCCTCTTTCATTCATAATTTTAATTATTTGGGTCCTTTCTCTTTTCTTTTTGATAAGTCTGGGTTTATCAATCTTACTAATTCTTTCAAAGAACCAACTCCTAGTTTTGTTGATTTGTTCTATTGTTTTTTTTTTGTTTATTTGTTTCTATTTCATTGATTTCTGCTCTGATCTTTACGATTTCTCTTCTCCTGTTGGGTTTAGGGTTTCTTTCTTGTTGTTTCTCCAACTCCTTTAGGTGTAGGGTTTGGTTGTGTATTTGAGACCTTTCTTGTTTCTTGAGAAAGGCTTGTACCGCTATATATTTTCCTCAGGACTGTCTTTGTTGTGTCCCATAGATTTTGAACCATTGTCTTTTCATTATCATTTGTTTCCATGAATTTTTTAAATTCTTCTTTCATATCCTGGTTGACCCATTCATTCTTTAGAAGGATGCTGTTTAGTGTCCATGTATTTGGGTTCTTTCCAAATTTCCTCTTGTGATTGAGTTCTAGCTTCAGAGCATTGTGGTCTGAAAATATGCAGGGAATGATCCCAACTTTCTGATAGCAGTTGAGACCTGATCTAGGACCGAGGATGTGATGTATTCTGGAGAATGTTCCTTGTGCACTAGAGAAGAATGTGTATTCTCTTCTTTGGGATGAAATGATCTGAATATGTCTGTGATGTCCATCTGGTCCAGTGTGTCATTTAAGGCCTTTATTTCCTTGTTGATCTTTTGCTTAGATGATCTGTCCATTTCAGTGAGGGGAGTGTTAAAGTCCCCTACTCTTATTGTCTTATTGTTTATGTGTTTCTTTGATTTTGTTATTAATTGGTTTATATTGTTGGCTGCTCCCATGTTGAGGGCATAGATATTTAAAATTGTTAATCTTCTTGATGCACAGATCCTTTGAGTATGATATAGTGTCCTTCCTCATCTCTTATTATAGTCTTTGGCTTAAAATCTAATTGATCTGATATAAGGATTGCCACTCCTGCTTTCTTCTGATGTCCATTAGCATGGTAAATTCTTTTCCACCCCCTCACTTGAAATCTGGAGGTGTCTTCGGGCTCAAAATTAGTTTCTTGTAGGCAAAATATAGCAGGTTTTTTTTTATTTTTTATCCATTCTGATAGCCTGTGTCTTTTTATTGTGGCATTTAGCCCATTAACATTCAGGGTAACTATTGAGAGATATGAATTTAGTGCCACTGTATTGCCTGTAAGGTGACTGTTACTGTATATTGTCTCTGTTCCTTTCTGTTCTACTACTTTTAGCCTCTCTCTTTGCTTAGAGGACCCCTTTCAATATTTCCTGTAGAGCTGGTTCAGTGTTTGCAAATTCTTTCAGTTTTTGTTTGTCCTGGAAGCTATTAATCTTTCCTTCTATTTTCAATGATAGCCTAGCTGGATATAGTATTCTTGGCTGCATGTTTTTTTCATTTAGTTCTCTGAATATATCATGCCAGCTCTTTCTGGCCTCCCAGGTCTCTGTGGGTAAGTCTGCTGCCAATCTAATATTTTTACCATTGTATGTTACAGACTTCTTTTCCTGGGCTTCTTTCAGGATTTTTTCTTTGTCACTAAGACTTGTAAAGTTTACAATTAGGTGATGGGCTGTGAACCCATTCTTGTTGATTTTGAGGGGGGTTCTGTGCACCTCCTGGATTTTGATGTTTTTTCCCTTTGCCATATTGTGGAAATTCTCTCCAATAATTCTCTGCAGTATACCTTCTGCTCCCCTCCTTCTTTCTTTTTCTTCTGGAGTCCCAATTATTCTAATGTTGTGTCGTCTTATGGTGTCTCTTATCTCTCGAATTCTCCCCTCATGGTCCAGTAGCTGTTTGTCCCTCTTTTGCTCAGCTTCTTTATTCTCTGTCATTTGGTCTTCTATATCACTAATTCTTTCTTCTACCTCATTTATCTTAGCAGTGAGAGCCTCCATTTTTGATTGCACCTCATTAATAGCTTTCTTTTTCTTTTTCTGTGTTTTTTTTTAAGATTTTATTTATTTATTTGACAGAGAGAGATCAAAAGCAGGCAGAGAGGCAGGCAGAGAGAGAGGAGGAAGCAGGCCCCTGCTGAGCAGAGAGTCCGATGTGGGGCTTGATCCCAGGACCCTGAGATCAAGACCTGAGTTGAAGGCAGTGGTTTAACCACTGAGCCACCCCGGAGCCCCAATAGCTTTCTTTTTCAACTTGGTAGATTTTAGTTCTTTTATTTCTCCAGAGAGGGCTTTTATATTTCCTGAGAGGGTTTTTCTGATATCTTCCATGCTTTTTTCGAGCCCAGCTAGAACCTTGAGAATCATCATTCTGAACTCTAGATCTGATATATTACCAATGTCTGTATTGATTGTCTGTATTGATTAGGTCCCTAGCCTTTCCTACTGCCTCTTGTTCTTTTTTTTTTTTTTTCAGTGCATTTTTCTGCCTTGTCATTTTGTCCAGATAAGAGTATATGAAGGAGCAAGTAAAAATACTAAAAGGGTGGCAACAACCCCAGGAAAATATGCTTTAGCCAAATCAGAAGAGATCCCAAATTGGGAGGAGGGAGAAAGGTGATAATAAGCCTGGGTGGCTCAGTGAGTTAAAGCCTCTTCCTTCAGCTCAGGTCATGATTCCAGGGTCCTGGGGTCAAGCCGCTCATAAGGCTCTCTGTTCATTAGGGAGCCTACTTCCTTCCTCTATCTCTGCCGCTCTGCCTCCTGTGATCTCTATTTATCAAATAAATAAATAAAATCTTAAAAAAAAAAGAGGTTCAGAAAGAAAAATAAAAGAACGAAAAGAAAGTCATTGATTTTCTGTTCTTCTTCTCTTTGATCTTCTGCCTGATTTGTAGGTGTTTGCAATCTTTAGATAAGCTATCTAGCTGATCTTCTGCTACCTGAAGTAGTCTCAGCCTGCTACCACTTCTCTGCCATCTTGGCTCCCTGCTCTACATTGGGTCTTTTGACAACTATGCAAAAATCAGTTTATTTGATGTCTATTGATCTCTCATGAAGTTATTAAGAACAGTTCTTGTTAAGGTTTGCATTGGAGATTTCTAATGGTAGGAACTTCCATGATGCAAACCATTATTATTTTTTCACACACAAAATGGATTCTCTTAACTATATGGGTTACAACTAGTAACTTATCAGGTCCGACATCATCTGTCAATCAATAGACTTTGAGACTAAAAATTCAACTTATAGAATAATAGCTCAATTAAATGATGGTAGTTAGTAAGCATGAGGCCAACCAGACATCTAGTGGAGGGGCTTACCTGCACAAGAGCATGATAATATATCACTGAAAATGATTATTAACATATACTGGGAGTAATAAGTAATAGGATTCCAGTTCAGGTTTTAGAGAAAGTCTTAAAAGATTTGGATCCCTTAACCATTTGATTTAATAAATTTCATATTTGATTTAGAACATGTTAGAGCAAACCATTATTTGTAATTAAAATCCATCCTCCACTCTCTGAGGAGCGTGAAACCTGTACCTTGAATGATGTTTCATTGACCTAAAACATAGTCATTCATCAACCTCAGAATACATGGAGGTAATTGACACATTACTAAAAAGCAGATGCCTACTAGCTTGTGGATAGGAGGGTAACAGGTGTAATCAGTCTTCATTAAAAGTAAATTATTCCAAGGCCTAGAGAAAAGCTAGACAGCTATTAGGAACTAGGAATAAAGCAGTAAGGG
>NW_026741660.1:0-4923 GCF_022355385.1 Mustela nigripes
GGCCTCTCGAGAACGTGGAGACGCTGTACCTCCTGTACCTCCCATTTTGTACCTTTCTAAATTTAGCCCCCTAAATGCGATATGGGATTAAAGCCTATCTGCGTCTTGAGTCTGAGGCCAGCTCGTACCCATAACCACAGCTGCGCTACTGCATAATAAAGATGGTTTTTTTTCATCTCTCTCTGCCTGACTCCTGTCCTCCCATAATTGGGATGGGAAAAGAGCGGTGTTAATCATTGCCTCCCTGGATCTCTGACATCCCAGTGGGAGTTTCCTCGAGGTGGTGATATGTGCTAATCAGTCTTTATCATAGCTGAGAGGCCAAAAAGCAAACCACAGACCTGGAAATCTAATCCCCTACATCCATTAAATCTTCACCAGTTCTTGGAATGACGAAAATTCTCAAGAGCTGCTCCTCAGTGAAGAACAGATTGTTCCCCAGACAGGAAGGGGTGAGCTGCAGTTCTGTGACGCTGTCACTGAAAACTGAGTGAAATGGCCCCAGTCGGCCTCTGGGACCCAACACTCCCTGGTCACAAGAGTCATTCTACCTCTTCATGAAGCATCTCCTGATACTGAGTAAATGCAGCCCTTTGGAGCCACAGAAAGACCAACCTGGAGAGGAGTCTTTGGCAAGGTTCTGATGGGCACACGGAGCAGCTGGTGAGCCTGTCCTTTGTTCCCTCGAGTGGTGGCAAGAGGAAGAAAAGCGGCAGAGAGTATCCAAGCGATGCTGGTGGTGTTCAATGGTGATTCCCTAATAAGGAATTTCTGAAGGAAAGGTTTGGAAATCATTTTTGAGACCACAGAGTTAACGAGTGTTTCTCTGAACACTATGCTAACATGCAAGCAGTTTGCATGCCATGCACCCAGCTCCCCTTTCTTCACCCCTGCCTATCAGTGCCCTCAGGTTTTCCATTCTAATTGGGTCTGGCACATGCAATTTCTCTCTTTATTCCCATCTGGCAGATTTGACCACTTGGCATATTCACTACTTGGCCATCTACCAACCGCATAAGCACTAGCGGGGCGGAGGGTCCTGGTGGAAAGTCTCTCCTCTGCTTCAGCCCCGCTGGGTCTGGAAATACTTTGAGATCTTCAGCAACAAAAGGACAGGGAAACAATTCAGCCGGTTGATGGGGGCACTGCTTTGTTCTTGTGTAAGAGAGAGAATTGTAGTTTGCAAGTTCACGTGTACACCGTGAAGTCATCACACCCACGCCGACCTCACAAAATCTCTCTCATCTCTTAGATGCCCCAGGAACAAATGATCTCTTGGACCTATTTATTTATAATGAAGTGATCACAGTTCATCATTCCTTTCCTATGTAATGTCAGAGTTAGGGTCCGTGATCAAAGGAACGAGACTGATACAAAGCGAAGGTCAAACAAAACTTTATTTCGTGCCAAGCATCAAGAATCAAACTGACCGGTCAGGGCTATCTCTTACGAAAAGGCGATGATGATGATCCCAACAAGGTCACTCCCAAGAAGGCCGCTCCGGACGAGGCTGCTCCGCAGATGAGGCCGCTCCAGGATCGGAGCCACTCCCAAGAAGAGGCCACTCCCAAGATGAGGCCGCTGCTCCATGAGGTTGCTCCCCAGACAAGGCCGCTCCCAAGAAGAGGCCATTCTGGACAAGACCGCTTCCCGGACGAGGCTGCTCCCGACGATAAAGAGGCAATGATGACAGCGACGATGACAAGGAGGACAACCCGGATGACAGAGACTCTGCTCCCCACGATGCCACTCTGACAAGGCTGCCACCCAGAGGAAGCCACCGCTGCGGACAAGGCCGCTCGTGGCTCAGGGTGGCGAGGCATTTTGCAGTGAGGCTGCTGGTGGCTAGGGGCCATTGGCATCTCAGGGCCACTGGCGTCTCAGGACCGCTGGCCTCTAGGGGCTGCAGGCGTCAGGACTGCTGACCACTGGACCACTGGTGTCTAGGGGCTGTAGGCGTTGGGACTGCTGACCACTGGACCGACGGTGTCTCTGGACCATCATCAGCGCAACTGCTGGAGGCTGCAGCTCGGGGCTGCTGAAGGCGGGGCTGCTGGAAGCTGCAGGCGGCTGAGCGTGCAGGCGGTGGTGGTTCGGGGCCACCAGAGGCAGGACCGCCGGAGGCGGGGCCGCAGGCGGCTGGAAGCTGCAGGTGGTGGCTCAGGGCCGTCGGAGGTGGGACTGCCAGAGGTGGACCACAGGCGGCTGGCAGGTGGCTGGAGGCTGCAGGCGGCAGCTCAGGGTCGCTGGAGGCTGAAGACTTCTGGCACAGGGACTGCCGGTGGCGGACCGCTGGCGGTGGTTATAGCTCTTACAAGAGTTGTTACAGCTCCTCCACTCCGCGGACTCTTCCCCCACTCCCGTGGACTCTTCTGCTCCCAACCACTCTTTCTTCTGCTCCCACCACAGCTCTCCTCTTCCTCTACTAGCCTCCTACAGCAACCTTTATGCGGTTGGTTGAGCCCCACCTCTATACAGGTGGCCAATTGGATCTCAATTCACCCTAGTGGATATATACATGCTGCACCGATTGGACATCTCCACCTGGCCTGCCCCACCCCTACATCCGGGGTCCACAAGCAAGTTCCTCCGGGAGGGCAGGCCCTTACAGTCAGGACTCCGCAGAAAACATATTCTTTGCTAAATCCCTCAGACATATAATTTGGAAATAAGGAGCCACCTGAAATCTATGAGTACATTACACTTATATTTTTTTTAAAGATTTTATTTATTTATTTGACAGACAGAGATTACAAGTAGGCAGAAAGGCAGTCAGAGAGAGGAGGAAGCAGCCTCCCTGCTGAACAGAGAGCCCCATGTGGGGCTCCATCCCAGGACCCTGGGATTATGACCTGAGCAGAAGGCAGAGGCTTTAACCCACTGAGCCACCCAGGTGCCCCAACGACACTTATATTCAAAGCAAACAGGTAACCTAACACACAATTTAGGAAAAGATAATGTAAGGGACTTCACCCCTTCCTCTCTACTGTCTAAAAAATGCAATGCCAACAGTTTCTGCTTCTTTTATTATGCATAGGGAAGCTTCCCTATGCAAATTTGGAAGGTTTTCACTTTCCACACCCTTTACATTTTTATAGGGGATGGACCCCCATGCCAGGCGCCCTGCTGGCAGACCCCAGACAGTGGCCCCAATTCATTAGCCCACTGGACCAGTTAATGTGACACACATAGGGATCAGGAAGCAAATTAGTGGATCTCAGGTTCCATCCGGCTCCTACTGATGAGGGAGCACGAACCAAAAAGTCTCCCAACTATCTTAATGTTAATGGCTGGTCTAAAGACAACATTGATCAAGCCGCAAGGGCAAGGCCTCCGGTAGGCCTGGGACATCCTGGCACCTTGTAGGCCCTCTTTAGCATATGAAAACTCCATTGAAACCTCCCTTCCCCTCACTTCCCCCAACCCAACCGCAGGGTACATAACCTGCCATCCCTCACACCCCGGGGCAGCAGCAGCTCTTCCTGCCCACGGGTCCTGTCCCCGTGCTTTAATAAACCACCATTTTGTACCGAAGATGTCTCAAGAATTCTTTCTTGGTCATTGGCTCCGGACCTCAGCCCACCGAACCTCACCTAGGTTCTAGAACTTCATCACTACCACCCACCACTCACCTCAATCCAGTGTCTCAGGCAGAGTAAACCTGCTCGCCAGGCCTGGAAGCTAAAGCCATGCCCCCCTCAGCCCGCCCCTCCCTGAGCCCACTGTAGTTACATGTGTTTGGGGGCCCTGTCACCTCCTGTGTAGACAGGGATGGAGAAAGCAAAGTCCAAAGGATGAGAAAAGGCAGAAGGGGTAGCTCTCTATTCCTCTACAGTTTAAAAACCTACAAATAGGCAGAGGAGAGGGATAAACAGAAAACACTTTGTCATGGAAATAAACACCCAAAGTATTTAGACAATGAAAGAAGCAAAGAGGATTGCCACACGAAGGGGTCAGCACACAAAGAACTCATCCAAAAGTTACAAACTTCAGACACCTGGTCTGAGCCCTGAGAGGCTTTCATCTCAAATTACTCTGCTTGCTGACTCCCCAACTATTTCCAAGACCTTTGCAAGAGAAAAAAGATCCAACCCTCTTCCAAAGTTTGGCAGGATTTTAGGTCAGGAAACAAAACCAGGTTACACTTTTGCAAGTTGGGGTCTGGGAAGTTATCATCCCCCCCACCCCCACCCCATACATTTTGGAGACACCTGGATAGACTAAACAAAACAAAACAAAAACAAAACCCAAAACAAAATAGCACTTGACCCCTGAAAACTTACTAGGGCAAAGTCAGTTTTATTTTCCTATTAGAGATCTGCTCTCGAGAGTTCTGCACTGGGGCCCCTGGATGGCTCAGTCAGTTGAGTGTCTGCTTTTGGCTCAGATCATGATGCCCAGGTCCTGGAATCAAGTCCTGCATCAGGATCCTTGCTCACAGGAGAGCCTACTTCTCCCTCTCCCTCTGCTGCTCCCCCTTCCTGTGCCTCTCTCTCTGACAAATAAATAAATAAACAGTATCTTTAAAAAAGAGAGAGGGAGAGGGACGCCTGGGTGGCTCAGTTGGTTAAGCAGCTGCCTTTGGCTCAGGTCATTATCCCAGCGTCCTGGGATCAAGTCCCACATCGGGCTCCTTGCTCAGCAGGGAGCCTGCTTCTCCCTCTGCCTCTGCCTGCCATTCTGTCTGCCTGTGCTCGCTCTCTCCCCCTCTCTCTCTGATAAATAAATAAAATCTTTAAAAAAAAATAGAGAAAGAGAGAGGGAGGGAGAGTTACGCACTTTCAGCAAAAGCAAGCATGCATGCATCTACTGACTGAGGCCCTCTGTCTAGCAGGAAATCGCTCACCAACATGGGCAGCCTGCATGTTGAAACAGCGTCATCCACTAGAGGTCAGGACGAGACTGTCGTGTTCAGTGCTGCTG
>NW_026741661.1:0-4920 GCF_022355385.1 Mustela nigripes
GTCCATAACTCCACCAAAATAATTCTTTTAAATGAGGAGCAGACTATTTGAAATGCAGGAATAATATCAGGTGAGCTTCCAGTACCAAAACCTGTCAGAGTGGGATACCAAAATTTTCCTGCTCTTACTGCTTTTCTCATGGTTGGGAAGACATTCAGGACTGCCCTGGTTGATGATGCAGAGCTATGTTCTAGTCAGCGATAAGTGTGCGTATCTTAATGGCATAAAAATGGTGGTACTTCATAAATAGTATCATTGAGTGCAAAGTAAGAGTATTGGAAGGAAGAAGGGAGGAGGGTCAGTTCGGGGGAAATCAAGGAAACTTTAGCCATGATAAAAAGTCCATTAGAAAGCTTACGACTTTTAAGACATTTCCAGTTTCGAAGAATTGATAGTGACGAACGTGAGGCTTGCTTCTAGAAGGTGAAGTTAAGGTAAAAGAATGTGGTAGCAGACATGGTATGGACTAGAATTTCTCCAACTTAAGTAAATCATTGGAGACATTGCTAAAAATGGAGATTGTGAGCAGCAGGTCTGAGATTCTGCATTCTGACCTCTCAGGTGATGCCAATATCTGTGGTCCCTGTGTCATGTGCTCTGAAGCAAGGGATTTCTATAGAGAAATCTGGAAGTACCACTGGATAGTTCAGGACACCACAGGATCAAGGAAAAGCATTATTTTGTTTTTATTTGTGAGCATGTTTTTAGCTAGAGGGGAGCGAGGAGATGCAGAAAGAGAGATTATAGATGTGAGATACTAGTGCTAAATAAAGAGGAAAGAAGTGGTGAAGATAAACACTAATAAAAGGGGAGTAAAAGCAGAACAATCAAGACCATAGATCCAGAAATAACTCTGTTTTAAGGATTTCTTTCTTTATTTTAGGGAGAGAGAATTAGAGAGACAGTGAGTGATTAGGGGGACGGGCAAAGGGAGAGGGAGAGAGATGCCTCAAACAGACTCACTTCTGAGCCCAGAGCCTAATGCGGGGCTCAATCCCAGGACCGTGCCATCATGGTGTGAGCCAAAATCAACAGCCAGATTGCCAATCCGCTGCTCTAGCCAGGCGCCCCCAGAAATTACTTATGAAGAAGAGGGATAGTGACGGGAAGGAGGGAAAAAAGAAAAGCACATTAGCTGAGAAGTTTTGGAGTTGAGGAGGAAACTCAAGAGAATTCACTTGAGATGGCCTGAGGGGTTTTGCACTAAACAGATTAAATCACAGCAGCACCACAAAGAATACTGAAAGCAGATGGAGTGCTAGACATGAGGTAAATCATAGCCACGTATTCATCCTCCTCAGGTCTACTGGACATCAAAGATATATGTTAGATCGTTATTCATTATTTAAATGAGATATGGAAGCTATAGCTTTTTATTTATTTTTTAACATAGGTAATTTATTGGTACTATCACTGATTCCAAAAACCATTTAAATACTGACATTATCTACCAAATCAAACTACTTTTGGAAACAAAAGTAATCATAGGGTTGTTTCCCTACATGCTAAAATTGTTAGTATCAGTAAGTATGATACTGATTCTGAAATACAAAAGATTTTTAGTGTCTAAGTACTCTGAGGCAATTAAATAGAAATCTTCCATTTTGATAGTCATATTTCCATATTGAAAGCTTATTGTACATTATTTCTTAGATGTGTTTTATATACCTTCTTGCATGAGTGGATCAAGAAACTTTAAGATGGCTAAACTAGAGGATACAAGAAATGTAGGCCTACCAGTAGCCCACATGGGTATGGACAAAATGAGTACTTTTATTAACCATTATCCTACAAGTATATATCCAAGCCAATCAATTCATAATGTTTCTCTGATGAAAACTCAATTATTCATTCAGTTGAGCTATCATTACAAACGTGGACTGCCTAAATTACAGGACAAATGGAAGAACATGATTAAATCTTGTAGTATAATGGTAAAAAGGATTCTGCTGTACTGCATTAAGGATGTAGTGTTGCATTCTATCATTGGCTTTCATGTTTGTCCACTCAGGGTCACAATTTATTCCTCTCATTAAAAGTTGCTTTTCTCCCCATCACTCAGCATGTTAACATTGGTTTATGTGCAGTCTTCTCTATTAGTTATGCTCCTTTGAAATATCATCTGACTTTTGAAATACTAACTGCATGTTCTTTTGAGCGTATATTTTGTATTTTTGTTCAGTACTTATAATGGGTTCATATTTCTGTCTTGTCTCTGTCCTAAGCCACCTTCGTATCTCTAGAAGCGGAAAATGAAAACCTAATGTAATCACAGCCAGGCATGAAGATTCATCTTAGTACTAACTGCATGAATATTTAGTTGGCTTTCATATGTACACATAATTAACTATATGTCCCTTTTGCATTTTAGACTCTCCGGAAAAATATTCTTTCTTGAAGGTAAAACTTATACTTTTATTTAGAATTTTTAACTACAGATTGTATGATATGTACTTTACTAAGTACTAATCATATTATTTCAATACCTTTTCAGCCTACTGTCGAGGAGAAAGATTCTGTTCCTAAGAAAGGAGGAGAAATGGAGGAAAAACAAACATCCAAATCAGGTTTTTTAAAATAGAAATCTAACAATGGAAAGAAGTACATTTAAATATTTGAAATGCTCACAGTCTTCTTCTTCTGAATTATTATTATTTTTTTGGCCAAGTTTAAGTGAAGGATTGGACATAAATTAGGTCAATGTTATTGCTGATATCCATGTTAGAACAAAAGATATTCACAAGCCTAAGAAAAAGAGCTTTTGAAAAATGTAATTCTTTAGCCGAATTCTTTTAAAAGGAGGAGCAGACTATTTGAAATGCTGGAATAATATCAAGTGAGTTTCCACTACCAAAACCTGTCAGAGTAGTGTACCAGAATTTCCCCCCTCTTCCTCCTTTCCTCGCGGTTGGGAAGACATTAAGGACTTACGTGGCTGATTATTCAGAGCTATGTCCTAGTTAGCAGTAAGTGTGTGTGTCTTAATGGCTTATATAATGGTGGTACCTCGGGGCGCCTGGGTGGCTCAGTGGGTTAAGCTGCTGCCTTCGCCTCAGGTCATGATCTCAGGGTCCTGACGGGCTCTCTGCT
The DNA here is from genome assembly GCF_022355385.1 of Mustela nigripes. Classification (NCBI taxonomy): domain Eukaryota; kingdom Metazoa; phylum Chordata; class Mammalia; order Carnivora; family Mustelidae; genus Mustela; species Mustela nigripes. Next base: position 3,091 of record NW_026741661.1, read on the forward strand.
CAGCAGGGAGCCTGCTTCCTCCTCTCTCTCTTTCTCTGCCTGCCTCTCTGCCTGCTTGTGATCTCTCTCTGTCAAATAAATAAATCAAATCTTTAAAAAAAAAAATAAAATGGTGGTACCACATAAGTAGTATCATTGAGTGCAAAGTAAGAGAACTGGAAGGAAAAATAGAGCAGGGTCAGTTCGGGGGAATCAAGGAAGCTTTAGCTGTGATTTAAAGTCCATTAGAAAGTTTATGACTTTTAAGTCTTTTCCAGTTTTGAAGAATTGATAGTTACGAACGTGAGGCTTACTTCTAGAGAGTTAAGGTAAAGGAATGTGGTAGCAGACACAGTATGAACCAGAATTTCTCCAATTTTACTGAATCATCAGAGACCTTCTTAAAAATGGGCATTGTGAGGGACACATTGTGTGTGGCTCAATGCATTAAGACTCTGTCTTCGGCTCCACTCATGATCTCAGGATCCTGGGATTGAACCCTGTATCTGGCTCTCTGCTCAGCAGGGACCCTGCTTCCCCCTCTTTCTGCGTGCCTCTCTGCCTACTTATGATCTCTCTCTGTCAAAGAAAGAAATAAAATCTTTAAAAAAATTAAAAAAAAATGCACATTATGAGCAGCAGGTCTGGGATCCTGCATTCTGACCTGTCAGGTGATACGAATGTCAAGGTCCTGGGTCATGTGCTCCGTAGCAAGGGTGTAGACTTCCACATAGAGACATCTGGAAAGGCCACTGAATACTTCAAGACACCATAGGATCAAGGAAAACATTATTTTGTTTTATTTGTGAGCATGTTTTTAGCTAGAGGGGAGCATGGAGATACAGAAAGAGAGATTATAGATGTAAGATACTAGTGCTAAATAAAGAGGAAAGAAGTGGTGGGGATAATCCCTAATAAAAAGGGTGTAAATGCAGAGCAATCAAAACCATAGATCCACAAATAAGTCTTTTTTTTTTTTCCCCACAAATAAGTCTTTTATTAGGGTTTATTTTCTTTATTTGTTTTAGGGAGCCAGAATGAGAGAGACAGAGAATGATCAGGGGGAGGGGCAAAGGCAGAGGGAGAGAGATTCCTCAAACAGGCTCACTTCTGAGCCTGGAGCTCGATGCTGGGTTCAGTCTGAGGACCCTGCCCTCATGACCTGAGTTGAAATCAAGAGCTGGATACTCAATCCACTATTCCATCTGGGTGCTCCCAGAAATTACTTTTTGAAGGGGCGTAGTGAAGGGAATAAAGGAAAAGGGAAAGGCACCTTAGCTGGTAAATTTTGGAGTTGTGGAGGAAACTCAAGAGAATTCACTTTGGATGTCGTGTGGGTATTTGCACTAGAGCAGATTAAATCACAGCTGCCCCACAAAGAATACTGAAAGCAGATGGAGTGCTAGACATGGGGTCAATCATAGCCACATGTTCATCCTCCTCATGTCTATTGGACATCAAAGATACAGGTTACATCGGTATTCATTATTCAACTGAGATACAGAGGCTATGGCTCCCTTTTTTTAAGATAGGTAATTTTTTGATATGACAGTTTTTTCCAAAAACCCTTGAAAGACTGACATGATCTACCAAATCAAACTACGTTTGGAAACACAAGAAATTATAGGGTTGGTTCCCTAAATGCTAAAATTGTTATTATCAATACATATGACACTAATTCTGAAATACAATTGTATTTCAGTTCTTAGGAATTCTGTGGCCATTAAATATATTTTTTTCCATTTTGGTAGTCATACTTCCATGTTGAAAGTTTTTTTTTTTTTTTTTTAAGATTTTATTTATTTATTTGACAGAGAGAAATCACAAGTACACTGAGAGGCAGGCAGAGAG
>NW_026741662.1:0-4919 GCF_022355385.1 Mustela nigripes
CGGACTCGCGCAAGAGTCACGTGATCTTCCCCCAGCCCAACTATGCGAACACACTCATCAGCCAGGAGAGCTGTGAGAAAAAGGATTTTCTATCAGCACCTCAGGCTTTACTTGAAGATGAAGGAGAAGAAACAGTTCCCCAGGTAAATTCCCTTCACAATATACTTACAAGCTATTGCTAAAATAAACATGTATTTATTTACTTAGCTGCCTCCTTTGTTTACCCCCATCTTTTCTATTTTTCATATTTCCTTGTGAATATATCAGTTCTTATGAAATTAATCTTGGCGAATTATATCTTAGTAGCTCTAAGTGTTCACTAAGGGGAAGGGGGGCTAGAATCATTTATCATGAATATAAGTCAGGAGTTAGTATCAGGTGAATATTATATTTAGGTTATCAAAGAGCATTCCATTAAGAACTGGTATATCTGGCTTTTCATACTTTCTTTCCCATCCCTGGACAAATCATCTCATCTACCTGGGTCAATAATTCTTTCTCTCTTAAAAATATGGAGGTTGAGGGGCCCCTGGCTGGCTCAGTTGGTGAACCATGTGTCTTGATCTGGTGGTCATTAGTTTGAGCCCTATGTTGGCGGTAGAGTTTACTTTTAAAAAAAATAAAATAAAAAGATAATTTTAAAAAATGAAAGTTGAATTTTATGTTTACGCAAGTGCATTAAAAGTCATGGTTTTTGTTTTATATTTTTTTGTTTTATATTTTGATCTATGAGTAATGGAATGCTGTAGTTTCTTCTCACTCAATTTTAATAATTTTCCTTCAGTTTGGCAGTGAGGTTCTTCATTTTATTTGATTTGTATGACCTTCCCTTTTTTAAAAATGGAAATTTAGAAATATATGCTTCACTGTATTTTAGGAAGGTATGTCATGGTATCTCAGCTTAGTTAAAAATCCTACTATTTTCTAAAGTAGTGGTGGGGGTGCCTGGGTGGCTCAGTAGTTAAGCGTCTACCTTTGGCTCAGATCGTGGTCCCGGAATCCTGGGATTGAGCCCCACATTAGGGTTCCATGCTCTGTAGGGCACCTGTATTTCCCTCGCCTACTCCCTCTGCTTGTATTCCCTCTCAAACAAATAAATAAATAAATAAAATCTTTTAAAAAATAAAGTAGTTGTTGCTTAACAAAATGATGTAATTATTGTTTGCTCTATAATAAATGGGTAGTTTAAGAGTAAATGTGTTTCTCTTTGATGTTTTTATTTTCTCATATCTGGAAACCATATTTACTTTCTATCATTAAAAATAATATGTATCCTCAAGGGATTCAAAGGCCAGATAAAATAATTGCCCCTAAAAAATCCTTCTTATACATTTCTCCTGTCAAAGATTCCGACTCACAGCACTGTTAAAAATATTTCCAGTTCCTCACCTAACCTTAGTTTCCCTCACAACCACTGTCTTTCTTACTCATTCCTCTTTCCATGTCAGCGTTTAGTATGTTTTGCTTTTAATAATGAAGAACAATGACCACAGTAATATTCTCTGAAACTAAGATCTTTTAAATTTTGATTTGGAAGTAATCATGTACTAACTGAATCTTGTGTTTAATGGTATTATCATCTTTCAAGGTACTGTGATTTTTAATTATACTTAAAGGCATTTGAGGAGAGCTGATCTAAGCCAATGTGCCTCTTGTGTTTTATTACTATTATGTAATTCTCTAGGAGATAAAACTGAAACTTATTGTGGAATAATACATTATAACACCTTTACTTCTAGGTAATAAAGTATAAACTAAGAAAAATTAAAGACAGTTCCTTATAGTGTTTATGTTATCTCTTCACAAGAATAAATGCCTTATGGATAAATTTATAATAGTACATGCTTGAAATGACAAATGTATTTCTATTTCTGTGCTTGGAGAGGTAAACAAATACGGAGAGAGCATGTCTGGAACATAATACAAAAGTTTACTTCTACTAGTTTTAGTTTGGGTCTTTGAAAAACACCCTCACTCTAGATTTAGACAAAGTGAATTACTTCCGGTACCCTGAAGTTCTTTGATTTCTCTCTCACAGCTAGACATTGCCATACTGTTCTCTCTCACATCCAGGCCTTTTTCCTGATCCATTCCTGTTATTTTTGTGTGTGTGTTTTGTTTTGTTTGTTTGTTTTTGGCAGAGAGTTAGCACAAGAGCAGCAGGCAGAGGGAGAGGGAGAAGCAGACTCTCCACTGAACAGGGAGCCTGATGTGGGGCTTGATCTCAGGACCCAAGGATCATGACCTGATCTGTAGGCAGTCACTTATCTGACTGAGCCACCTGGGCACCCCTCCTGTCATGTTTCTTGAGAGAGTCTTTGCTAATCTCCAAGGCCAGGTTTGAGGCCCTCCCATCACCTTTGGCTTCTTCCATTTTGTTAGTTTTCTCAATGCACTGGAATTCCTTGTTTGATTTTATCTTCATAGCTTTTCAGGGGAGGGAAGTGGTTATGTTCATATCATTTACCTTAAATCCCCACATATCGTCTAACATCCAATTTTATGTTTGTTTAATGAATGTGTTAAATTACAAATATTGAATCTTAGGTGTCATGCTATCAAGGACAAACTTCAATAAGTATAATTATAAATATGGCTTATTTTTTCTTGTTTTTAAACTTTGAACATTTCAAAACAGTAACTCCAGCATGTTTGAAGCAATATTTGTGGTGTTAAGGTTAGAGCATGGCTTCCCAAGGAACTTGAAGTTACATACTTTAATTTATAGCAATTCGAGTGTGTGAAATAGAAAACAATCCCATTACCTCTGATAAAGAGGATTGCAGGTGTTGGGGAAACTTAAAAATGACTTACTTGGGTTTGTCTGAGAGGGTGCAGTAAACCAATAGGCCTCTGAGTGTCGCTGTTGACCACTCAAGGAGGAAAACGGAGCTGGAGAGCTAGTCCACCATTTCCTTGTTCATAAAAAGCAAAGAACGAGTCAATCAGACTGCGGAAGATCGGAGGCTGCTACAAAGCTCACTTTGTCAGTCAACCAGCTCTGTGACTCCTAAATTAGGACCATAAAAAGCTTAGTTCTTTGAGAAAAAAATGATATTTGAGTCCATCGTGGGCAATTGGAACCTATTTCACAGAAAATAATTCACCAAAGAGAAAATGATCAAATACCTGACATACAAACACTGCAAAGGACTGACCCTGCTGAGCGTGCTTCTGGGGACGCTGTGCAAGACTGGATCTGGGCAGATCCACTACTCAGTGCAGGAGGAGCTGGACAAAGGCTCCTTTGTGGGCAACATCTCCGAGAACCTGGGACTCGAGCCCTGGGAGCTGGCGGAGCGTGGAGTCCGCATCGTCTCCAGAGGTAGGACGCAGCTCTTTGCTCTGAACCTGCGAAGCGGCACCTTGGTCACAGCAGGTAGGATAGACCGGGAGGAGCTCTGCGCTCAGAGCACGTTGTGTCTGGTGAAATTTAACATCCTGGTTGAAGACAAATTGAAAATTTTTGAAGTAGAAATAGAAATTAAAGACATTAATGATAATGCTCCTGATTTTCTAACAGAGGAATTGGAAATAAAAATTGGTGAACTAACAGTTTCTGGAACTCGATTTCCACTTAAGACTGCATTTGACCCAGATGTGGGCATGAACTCCCTTCAGAACTACCACCTCAGCCCCAATGACTACTTCTCGCTGGCTATGAAGCATGTCTCTGATGGGGCCAAGTACCCAGAGCTGGTACTAGAAAGGGCTCTGGACCGTGAGCAAAAGAAAGTTCACCAGCTTGTCCTCATTGCTTCTGATGGTGGAAACCCTGTCCGCTCTGGCAACTTGTACATCCAAGTGGTAGTTCTGGATGCAAATGACAACCCACCAGTATTTACTCAATCTGAATATCAAGTAAGTATTCCAGAGAACTTGCCATTGGGTACCACACTGCTCACAGTGAATGCCACTGACCCTGATGAAGGATTCAATGCTCAAGTGTCCTATATTCTAGATAAAATGCCTGGGAAAGTTGCTCAGATGTTTGATCTCAATTCAGTGACTGGAGATATATCAATTTTAAAAAGTCTAGATTATGAGGATGCTACATTCTATGAAATTAAAATTGAAGCACAAGATGGACCTGGTCTCCTTTCAAGAGCTAAGATTTTAGTCACAGTCCTGGATGTGAATGACAATGCCCCAGAAATTGCAATCACTTCTCTTACTGGGTCAGTCCCAGAAGAGGCTCCTGCTGGAAGAGAAATTGCCCTGATCAATGTGCACGATCAGGATTCTGGGCAAAATGGGCAAGTCACAGTTTCTGTCCTGGGAAATATTCCATTTAATTTAGAAAAATCAATAGACCAATATTACCGCTTAGTGACAGCCAGATCTCTAGACCGTGAACAGGTGTCTGAATATAACATCACTCTCAGAGCCACAGATGGGGGAACTCCCCCACTGTCCACGAGCACTCATATCACTCTGCATGTTGAAGACATCAATGACAACCCACCTGCCTTCAGTCAGTCCTCCTACTCTGCCTACATTCCTGAAAACAACCCCAGAGGAGCTTCCATCTTCTGTGTGATCGCCCAGGATCCGGACAGCATCCACAATGCCCACATCATTTACGCACTGACTGAGGATACTATCCAGGGAGCACCTCTCTCCACCTATGTCTCCATCAATTCTGACACTGGTGTCGTGTATGCGCTCCGTTCCTTTGACTATGAGCAGGTTAGAGACCTACAGCTATTGGTGACAGCCAGCGACAGTGGGGACCCTCCACTCAGCAGCAATGTGACACTTAGCATATTTGTGCTGGACCAGAACGACAATGTCCCCGAAATCCTGTACCCCGCTCTCCCCACTGACGGTTCCACAGGCGTGGAGCTGGCGCCCCGATCCGCGGAGCCTGGCTACCTGGTCACCAAGGTGGTGGCAGTGGACAGAGACTCTGGCCAGAA
>NW_026741663.1:0-4919 GCF_022355385.1 Mustela nigripes
TCTCATTCAATTTGGCGAGCAAAAGTTCCTTTTGCCCTGAGGCCCCTTGGACTATGTCTAAAAGCCCATTCATCTCCGGCGAAGTACTACTTGCTGTGATGATCCCAAAATATTGGAGAGTTGCCTGAGCGAGAAGTCCGGACTTCTGTACCTTGCCTATTCAACTGCTATAGAATCTAGGATTAAACTGTTCATATTCTTGTTGGCCATGCCTAACAACTACTGGATATGCAGCCTGGACCTTTTGATCATCCTGCCTTGGGGGATTTTTGACATCCTCATCTCCAAAGCCTGGATGACAAACCTTGTATTGTACAAGTCCCTCTGACAACTCCCTTATTTTAAATTTTTTAAGAAGACACCATATGCTACATAAAGTTTCCAAGCAGACCTTGTATAACCCGTCTGGTTTGCTTCCTTTTGCTTCCACCCATCTCTGAATTAGATCCTCTAGTGATTCCTCTGTCACCTCCTTAACCGGCGTCCCGGTTGCCTCAATGGCTGTCTTCAAGGCCCAGATACAGTTACCCCTGGTAACTGTCTCCTTACTCCCCAAACATTTCTTTACTCTTGACATTGCCTTGAAGACCTGCTGCAGCTGCTTTTCATCTCTCTTACTTAATCCAGCCCCCATGGCTGTTATTCCTATTCCCTCTTGGGACAGTCTCAGATCTCTGTTACAAGATCTCAGGGAGTACTCACCACTGAGGTTTTAGAGGCTTGAAGGATGGCTCACTCTACTTCATCTGTGTCTTCCTGGCTGTCTCCTGGCTGGCTTGCCAGCTGGGAGCTCTCTGCTGCTCACGGAGCTCCCAGGGGAGTGAGCCGGTTCGATGGTGGGAGCAAACGGGTCACATACAATAACTGAAAGCGAAAGCTGTTTATTAGCGCATACCACACAAGCTAATACAAGACAGACAACTCTAGCCGCATGGGCTAGGGAGAGAACCCAGGGTACTCCCTCCTGATCCCCTTCTCTGGAGCACACCATTTGGGTGCATCGACCGAGAAGGTGACCGATCCCCTCCCTGGAGCACACCTTTTGGGTGCATCGACGGGGAGGATGATCTGAGCGAGAGTGTCCCAAGAGCACACTCTGACAAGCAGAGGGCCAGTATTGCTTATATGCCAGTTCAGTCACTGCTCAAGGGCGCTTGCGGTTAATCTGCGGTCTGCTGTACGTGCGAGGCTGCTCGTCTGCTGCTGTTGATGTTGCTTGTAGCATGTACCCCATGTCCCGGTGGTCTATCTGTGGTCAGCTATAACATCCTGCATAACACCTTCTAGTTCATAACAGTTCTTGGAAGCCCTTTTATCTGCTGAGAAGGTCTGCAAAAGTAGGGCTCATGCTCACAGGCCTCCCTCAGATATCAAAAACGTTGTAGCAGATACAATGAATGCCTTTGACAGACTCATTCATAAAATTAAACAATTCAGTTTGAGGTTTGCTCAATTTAAAGTGCTATAAGATGTAGAAGTAAAGAAATTCAATTGTCATCGTTGTAGCTCTGGAGAGAAGTCCAAATTGGCAAATAAATGTAGAAGTTATCTACACACAAACAGCAATTAGAAAAATATACCAGGATTAAAAAGTACAGGGAGTGGGGTGCCTGGGGCGTTCAGTGAGTTAAAGCCTCTTCCTTCAGCTCAGGTCATGATGCCAGGGTCCTGGGATCAAGCCCAGCTTAGGGCTCTCTGCTCAGCGGGGAGCCTGCCTCCTCTCCTTTCTCTCTGTCTGCCTCTCTGTCTACTTGTCTGTCAAATAAATAAATAAAATCTTTTTAAAAAATGCAAAGGAAGTATTAGAACAATGGTTCATAAATTTTATTGAGTCACCTTCTGACTTTAAAATTCTGGATCTCATCTTCAGAAAATAAGGGTGTGTGTGTGTGTGTGTGTGTGTGTGTGTGTGTGTGTATACCATATATATATATGGTATTCAAGACATAGCTTCAGGAGTTTTATTGGATCCTTAAAGGCCAATTCAGGATCAGAGTTTAAAAATCTCTGATTACAGCAAAAGGACTTGATGCCAGATTCCTGAGAAAAAGATGAAATTTAATTATAGTCCTGATGAGTTTCATCATTTAAGAAAAAGAGGCACTTACAAAACAGAGGTGGCTGAAAAGAGAGAGACTATACAAAAATTTGTAAATAAAGGAACGAGGGTCTTTTAAGAAGATAGCTGAATTGTATCAAAAGTTGAACAAGCCCATATAAGTGTACACATATATGTGTATTCTTATGTGTTTGCACATATATGTCTGTAATACGTATTCATATTTTGATGTATGTATATTAGTATGGGTGTGGGTATGTTTGTGTGGTGTGTGTGCTTGGCTTAAAAACACTGCATACAATAGGAGTAATTGATGGAGTAAGACAGACTCTACTGGGGCTGTGCATTTAAAGAAAATGAAGAAGGGCTGGAAGAATTGCTGAGGGGAATGGGAAATAGGCCAGATAAGAAAAATGCACTAGGATTGCCAAGCAGTTGTGGTTCCCTCTGAGTTTGGATACCATAAATTTGCTATGGTACTAATCTGCAAGATCATCTGGCTTTTTCTAGTATACACAGTAACATGGGTGCAGGTTCAGAAGCAGAAGAGGTGAATGGCTGGATTAATCCAGTGTTTCTCAAAAGGTGAAAAGGAGGAGAATATCAGAATTATCTGGGAAACTTTTTAAACTGTACATATCTATAACTCAGGACCAGGAAAATAATTTTTGCAATAATGTACCAGTGAGTGTTGAATGGATTAAGTTGGTAAAACAGAAGAGGTAGAATGAATGGAATTGAAGAACAATTTATTACTGAGTCTGTGATAATTGATTAAGCTAGGTTCAAACATCTTTCACATTATAAAATGTAGTGGAAAATCAGATGCTTTTAGAAGTTAAAAAAAATGGATGTGGAGAAAAAATTGGTTATGTAGAACAATCAGATGGAGCAACTAGTTTCTTTAGAAGTGACATCATGCTTTTCTTAACATGTGCTGGAGCCATTCTAGCCATTTAGTTCTCAACTAGATCTCTTAGTGGAACTCCAGCAAGTTACTCTGCCTTGTTCTGTGTGGTTTCCTCACCCTAAAATGCATGTGTTTGTTGTGATACTTAAGTGAGTTAATATGTTTAGAACATTTAGCATCATACTTGATACCTAATGCACACTTGAAAGATATTAGCTACTATGTTTATTAAATCTTAATTTTACCTTTATTATACAGATTGAAGTCCAACTAACAAAAATTCCCACTTGATGGAAAAATGTGTGTTACTGTGTTTTTAAAATAAAAGCTGAAATCTACACAGAATTATCCATAGAGATCAGTTTTTCCTCAAACGTTCACATTTCAATCAATTTGTAAAATAGATGATTGACGGGTTTATCTCCCAGCCTTTACTTCCCTACAAGCTGTTAACTATACTTATCATTTCATGTAAATCAGATCCTTCAAACTTAATTCCACATAGCATTCTCATCTTGCTGCATTGTGACATATATCAACCATGGTTCTTTGCTGCCTTCATGTCATCTTTTGCATAATCTCATGACAGTAGGCTATAAGAATTGTTTTCTGAATGAATTGGGTTTTCTATTTGGAGACCAGAAAACAAAGAAATCATCATTAAATTATGTCACAGAAAATAAAGTAAAGTAAAATAAAATAAAATAATAATGTCATCAAGAATGAGACACAAGACACATGATTTCCTACCACACTTTGGTCTGGCTAATTCTACTACATACCTATGTCCCTAATGTCTGTTAAAGCATAAATCCCATTTTCTTGTCTCCATACCCAGCCATCTTAGAAATTCAAATTTATCAACTTAATAATAATTATCTATGATAATGGTTACTCCTGATAGTCTTCTGAATATTGACCGTGTATGACGGAAATAACAATGAAGTGGTGCAGCTATATGGAAGCCTAAGTACATGCACAAAAAAATCCAAAACAAACCAAACTTATTTTCATGCTTTTCATTTTTTTTGTTTGTTTTTGACCTTATACCAGGTATTATATTTCTGAATAGTAGAAACAAATGGGATGCCTACTCAACCTCTTGAATAAATGTAAATATGGAAATATGCATACATCATCTTACTTTAAACTTCCGGGGAACAGGAAAGCAGAGGACCTGGCAGCATGCAAGGTATTCTGCAAGGCCCTTGATGTAAAAAGCCAGCACTGAAAAATCAGTCTTTGTGACCCACACAGTGAGGGAAAAAAAAAAAAAAAAAAAAAAAGAATGATTTGATTCAAATGAAATTATTTCATCTCCACATTTCTCTTGTTCTCATCTTTACAAAAATCTTTTCTCTTCTGCGCCACAAAATTATAATATTTTGAAAATAAATTTTAGCTTTCAATTAATCAAGGAAAGACTGACTCTCAGTAATTTAACACATATTTGTTTGAAGAGCAAAACTTTAAAATGTTTTTTGTTTTATTTTTACAACCTTCTCTCTTGTTTGATAATTTCTCTACTAATTTGTACATAGTAATGATTTCCTATGATCCTTTTCAAAAGAGACTTAGAGACACTCTGTCCTTTAGAATTTCAAGTGAAAAATGGCATTGTTGAATCAGAGCGTATGTCCATTTCTTTTGGTATCTAATCCATAAGATATACATACACCAATAAACTCAGAGACAAAAACCATGAGTTTCTAGTAGAATCTCAGAATCTGACCTGAGGTCATACAGAAGTTAGTCAATATTCTGATTTTCATGAAATATTTGAGTCATAAAATATAAAAGTAAGCAAAATCAAGTATTTTTAAGAAATGGTTTTGAGGGCGCCTGAGTGGCTCAGTGGGTTAAGCCGCTGCCTTCGGCTCAGGTCATGATCTCGGGGTCCCGGGATCGAGTCCCGCATCGGGCTCTCTGCTCAGCAGGGAGCCTGCTTCC
>NW_026741664.1:0-3442 GCF_022355385.1 Mustela nigripes
GCAGTTCTTAGGCACTCTCTCACATTCATTGCATCCATAATTTTCTCTGCAGGGTGAATTCTGTGATGGGCAGCAAGAGTTGTGTACCTGCTAGAGGTTTGACCACATTATTCATCCGGTGTCTTTGCAGTATGAATTCTCTGTTTAGAAGGCGTGCATGCTGGACAAAGGCCTTGCTACACAGGTTATGTTTGTGAGGTTATTATTTAATATGAATTCTCTTGTAGGCATGAATCAGTGATCAGTCTTTAACCAATTTTGCTCACATTCTATTTTTCTTTTGTTCTTTAAGATTTTATTTATTTATTTGACAGAGAGATGGAGAGAGAACACAAGTAGAGAGGAGGGTTAGACACGGGGAGAGGGAGAAGCATGCTAGCCACTGAGCAGGGAGCCTGATGTAGAGCTCAATCCTGGGACCCTGGGATCATGACCGGAGCCTAAGGGAGCTGCATAACCGCCTAAGCCACCTAGGTACCCCAGTTCTTACATTCTATACACTGGTAAAACTTTTATCTAGTATGAATATTATGATGTGTAGTGAGGACTGAGTGCATGTAAAGGCCTAACAACATTTTTTTTTTTTAATTTTAAGGATTTTTTTTTTAATTTATTTGAGAGAGGATGAATGATAGAGAACATGAGAGAGAAGGTCAGAGGGAGAAGCAGACTCCCCAAGGAGCTGGGAGCCGGATGTGGGACTTGATCCAGAAAGTCCAGGATCAAGACCTGAGCCGAAGGCAGTCGCTCAACCCACTGACCCACCCAAGAGCCCCGCCTAACAACATTCTTGATCCTGGTAAGCTTTCTCTCCAGGATGAATAACCTGATGCTCAGTAACATTTGACCTCCAGTTAAAGGCCTTGCCACATTCATGACATTTGTCAGGTTACTCTCTAGTATGAATCCTGTGATGTCGAATATGTGTTGAAATGTATGTATAAACGCCTTGCCACACACTTGATATTGGTAAGTTTTCTCTCCAATATGAATTCTATAATGTTGAGTAAGGCCTGAGTTGTGGTTAAAGGCCTTGCCACAGTCTTGATATTGGTAAGATGTCCTTCCATAACGAATTCTCTGATGCTGACTAAGCCTTGATCACCAGTTAGAGGCCTTGCCACAATTTTGGAATTTATAGGGTTAGGCTCTAGTATGAGTTCTGCTATGTTGACTGAGGTGTGAGTTAACCTTAAATGCCTGGCCACATTCATGACACTGGTAAGATTTCTCTCCAGTATGAATTCTGTGATGTTAAATAAGGTCTCAGTTTCAGTTAAAGCTCTTCCCTCCTTTTTGACATTCGTAAGGTTTCTCTCCAGTATGAATTCTGTGATGTCTAGTAAGTTGTAAACAGATGGCATAGGCCTTACCACATTCATGACATTTGTAAGGTTTCTCTCCAGTATGAATTCTGTGATGTCGAATAAGGTCTGAGTTCTGGTTAATGCTCTTCCCACATTTTTGACATTGGTGAGGTTCCTCTCCAGTATGAGTTCTGTGATGTAGAATAAGGGATGACCTCTAGTTAAAACCCTTTCCACATTTTTGACATTGGTAAGGTTTCTCTGGACTATGAGTTTTCAGATGCTGAGAAAGTTTTGCCCTCCTGGTAAAGGCCTTGCCACATTCCTGACATTGGTAAGGTTTCTGTCCAGTATGAATTCTGTGATGTTGTATAAGTTTTGAGTTGTGGATAAAGGCCTTGCCACATTCTTGACATTGGTAAGGTTTCTCTCCAGTATGAATTTTGTGATGTCTAGTAAGTTGTGAACGGACAGCATAGGCCTTACCACATTGATGACATTTATAAGATTCCTGTCCAGTATGAGTTTTGTGATGTTGAATAAGGGATGACATCTGTTTAAAGCTCTTGCCACATTTTTGACATTGGTATGGTTTCTCTCCAGTATGAAATCTGTGATGTTGTGTAAGGGATGACCTGTCACAAAAGGCCTTGCCACATTCTTCACATTGGTAAGGTTTCTCTCCAGTATGAGTTCTCTGATGTTGAAAAAGGGATGACCTACAATTAAAGCTCTTGCCACATTTTGACATTGGTAAGGTTTCTCTCCAGTATGAGTTCTGTGATATTCAATAAGAGTTATGCTGTCCTTAAAGGACTTGCCACATTCTTCACATTGGTAAGATTTTTCTCCACAATGAACTGTCTTATGCTTAGGAAGACCTGACCTCCAGTTAAAGGCATTGCCACATTCTTGACATTGCTAAGGTTTCTCTGCACTATGAGTTTTCTGATGCTGAGAAAGAATTGCCCTCCTGGTAAAGGCCTTGCCACATTCTTGACATTGGTACGATTTCCCTCCAGTATGAATTTTGTAATGTTGAGTAAGTTGTGAATGGACGGCATAGGCCTTACCACATTCATGACATTTATAAGATTTCTGTCCAGTATGAGTTTTGTGATGTTGAATAAGGGATGACTTGCGTTTAAAGCTCTTGCCACATTTTTGACATTGGTATGGTTTCTCTCCAGTATGAATTCTGTGATGTTGAAAAAGGGATGACCTCCAGTTAAAGCTCTTGCCACATTTTTGACATTGGTAAGGTTTCTCTGCACTATGAATTTTCTGATGCTGAGAAAGAATTTCCCTCCTGGTAAACGCCTTGTCACATTCCTGACATTGGTAAGGTTTCTGTCCAGTATGAATTTTCTGATGCTGAGAAAGGTGTGACCTCCTGGTAAAGGCCTTGCCACATTCCTGACATTGGTAAGGTTTCTGTCCAGTATGTATTCTGTGATGTCGTATAAGTTTTGAGTTGTGGATAAAGGCTTTGCCACATTCTTGACATTGGTAAGGTTTCTCACCAGTATGAATTTTGTGATGTCGAGTAAGTTCTGAACGGAAGGCATAGGCCTTACCACATTCATGACATTTATAAGATTTCTCTCCAGTATGAGTTTTTTGATGTGGAATAAGGGATGACCTGTGGTTAAAGCTCTTGCCACATTTTTGACATTGGTATGGTTTCTCTCCAGTATGAATGCTTTGATGTTCAATAAGGAGTGAATTCCGGTTAAAGCTCTTGCCACATTCTTGACATTGGTAAGGTTTCTCTCCAGTATGAATTCTGTGATGTTGAATAAGGGATGACTTCCGGTTAAAGCTCTTGCCACATTTTTGACATTGGTAAGGTTTCTCTCCAGTATGAAATCTGTGATGTTGAGTAAGGGATGACTTGTAAGAAAAGGCCTTGCCACATTCTTGACATTGGTAAGGTTTCTCTCCAGTATGAGTTCTCTGATGTTGAAAAAAGGATGACCTCCAATTAAAGCTCTTGCCACATTTTTGACATTGGTAAGGTTTCTCTCCAGTATGAGTTCTGTGATGTTCAATGAGAGTTATGCTGTCCTTAAAGGACTTGCCACATTCTTCACATTGGTAAGATTTTTCTCCACAATGAACTGTCTTATGCTTAG
>NW_026741664.1:3452-4915 GCF_022355385.1 Mustela nigripes
CAAGACATGACCTCCAGTTAAAGGCCTTGCCACATTCTTGACATTGGTAAGGTTTCTCTGCACTATGAGTTTTCTGATGCTGAGAAAGAATTGTCCTCCTGGTAAATGCCTGGCCACATTCTTGACATTGGTAAGGTCTCTCTGCACTATGAGTTTTCTGATGCTGAGAAAGAATTCCCCTCCTGGTAAAGGCCTTGCCACATTCTTGACATTGGTAAGGTTTCTCTCCAGTATGAATTTTGTGATGTCTAGTAAGTTGTGAATGGACGGCATAGGCCTTACCACATTTATGACATTTATAAGATTTCTGTCCAGTATGAGATTTGTGATGATGAACAAGGGATGTCCTCCGGTTAAAGCTCTTGCCACATTTTTGACATCGGTATGGTTTGTCTGCACTATGAGTTTTCTGATGCTGAGAAAGAATTGCCCTCCTGGTAAAGGCCTTGCCACATTCTTGACATTGGTAAGGTTTCTCTGCACTATGAGTTTTCTGATGCTGAGAAAGAATTGCCCTCCTGGTAAAGGCTTTGCCACATTCTTGACATTGGTAAGGTTTCTCTGCACTATGAGTTTTCTGATTCTGAGAAAGAATTGCCCTCCTGGTAAAGGCTTTGCCACATTCTTGACATTGGTAAGGTTTCTCTCCAGTATGAATTCTGTGATGTTGTATAAGTTTTGAGTTGTGGATAAAGGCCTTGCCACATTCTTGACATCGGTAAGGTTTCCCTCCAGTATGAATTTTGTGATGTCGAGTAAGTTGTGAGTGGACGGCATAGGCCTTACCACATTCATGACATTTATAAGATTTCTGTCCAGTATGAGTTTTGTGATGATGAATAAGGGATGACTTGCGTTTAAAGCTCTTGCCACATTTTTGACATTGGTATGGTTTCTCTCCAGTATGAATTCTGTGATGTTGAAAAAGGGATGACCTCCAGTTAAAGCTCTTGCCACATTCTTGACATTGGTAAGGTTTCTCTGCGTTATGAAGGTTGTGATGTTGAGAAAGATGTGACCTCCACTTGAAGGTCTTGCCACAGTCTTGACGTTTGTAAGGTTTTGCTCCAGTATGAATTCTGTGATGTCGAATAAGGCTTGAGCTGTGGTTAAACCTTTTGCCACATTGTTGACACTGGTAAGGTTTATCTCCACTATGAATTCTCTGATGTTGAATAAGTTTTGATAATGATGTAAAGGCGTTGGCACATTCATTACAGTTGTAATTTTTCCCTGCAATATGAATTTCGTGCGAACTATTAAGACTTGAATGATTATTAAAAGCCTTGCCACATTCATGACATGTGCAGGGTTTCTCTCCAGAATAGATCTGCGAATGTCCATGTGTTGATAAACAGTCCTTAAAACTTTGACCACCTTCTTTGCATTTGTATACTTTTTCTCCAGTATGCATTCGCTGATGTTGAGATAGTGTTGAGTGGCAGTCAAAGGATTTACCACAT
>NW_026741665.1:0-1219 GCF_022355385.1 Mustela nigripes
TTTGATGATATTGAGGTATGTGCCCTCTATCCCTACACTTAGAAGAGTTTTGGGAGGTTTTTGATCACTGCTTCAATCTTGTTATTAGATATTGGTCTATTCAGGTTGTTGATTTCTTCCTGGTTCAGTTTTATAAGTTTATAGTTTTCCAGGAATGCATCCATTTCATCTAGGTTGCCTAACTTATTGGCATATAACTGTTGATAATAATTTTTGAATATGGTTTCTATTTCCTTGGTGTTAGTTGTAATCTCTCCCTTTTTATTTATAATTTTATTAATTTGGGCCTTCTCTCTTTTCTTTTGGATTAGTTTGGCCAATGATTTATTGATCTTATTGATTCTTTCAAAAAAACAGCTTCTAGTTTCATTGACACATTCTACTGTATCTCTAGTTTCTATCTCATTGATTTCTGCTCTAATCTTGATTATTTCCCTTCTTTGTGTGGAGTTGGCTTAATTTGTTGTTGATTCTCCAGTTCTATAAGGTGTAGAGACAGCTGGTGTATTCTGGATTTTTCAATTTTTTTGAGGGAGGCTTGGATGGCTATGTATTTCCCCCTCACGACTGCCTTTGCTATATCCCATAGGTTTTGGACTGAAGTGTCTTCATTCTCATTGGTTTCCATGAATTGTTCAAGTTCTTCTTTGATCTCCTGGTTGATCCAAGCATTCTTAAGCAAGGTGGTCATTAGTTTCCAAGTGTTTGAATTCCTTCCAAACTTTTCCTTGTGGTTGAGCTCCAGTTTCAAAGCACTGTGATCTTAGAATATGCAGGGAAAAATCTCAGTCTTTTGGTATCAGTTGAGTCCTGATTTGTGACCCAGTATGTGGTCTCTTCTAGAGAAGGTTCCATGTGCACTTGAGAAGAATGAGTATTCTGTTATTTTATGGTGGAATGTTCTGTATATATCTATGAGATCTATCTGGTCCAATGTGTCATTCAATGCTCTTGTTTCTTTATTGATTTTCTGCTTGGATGATCTGTCTATTACTGAGAGTGGTGTGTTAAGGTCTCCTACTATTAATGTATTTATATCAATATGACTCTTTATCTTGATTAACAGTTTTCTTATGTAATTGGCTTCTCCCATATTGGGCCATAAATATTTACAATTGTTAGGTCTTCTTGGTGGATAGTCCCTTTAAGAATGATGTAGTGTCCTTCTGTATCTCTGACTACAGTCTTTAGTTTAAAATCTAATTTATCTGATATGAGG
>NW_026741665.1:1319-4912 GCF_022355385.1 Mustela nigripes
ATGACTCTTTATCTTGATTAACAGTTTTCTTATGTAATTGGCTTCTCCCATATTGGGCCATAAATATTTACAATTGTTAGGTCTTCTTGGTGGATAGTCCCTTTAAGAATGATGTAGTGTCCTTCTGTATCTCTGACTACAGTCTTTAGTTTAAAATCTAATTTATCTGATATGAGAAT
This sequence comes from Mustela nigripes, assembly GCF_022355385.1. Taxonomy (NCBI): domain Eukaryota; kingdom Metazoa; phylum Chordata; class Mammalia; order Carnivora; family Mustelidae; genus Mustela; species Mustela nigripes. The sequence goes on from NW_026741665.1 coordinate 1,499, forward strand.
CACTACCCTGGCCTTATTTTGAGGTCCATTGGCATGAAAGATGCTTCTCCATCCCTTCACTTTCAGTCCAGATGTATCCTTAGGTTCAAAATGGGTCTTTTGTAGACAACATATGGATGGGTCCTGTCGTTTTATGCAGTTTAACCCTGTGCTGTTTTATGGGTGCATTTAGGCCATTCATGTTGAGAGTGATTATTGAGAGATACGTTTTTATTGATATCGTGTTACTTGTGAAGTCTTTGTTTCTATAGATTGTCTTCATATATTTCTGTTCAACGATATTCTTGGTTTTTTTTCCTCTTTCATAGAACCCCTGTTAATATTTCTTGCAGTGCCGGCTTGGTGGTCACATACTCTTTTAAACCTTGCCAGTCTTGGAAGCTTTTTATCTCTCCATCCATTTTGAATGTCTGTCTTGCTGGATAAAGTATTCTTAGCTGCATATTCTTCTCATTTAGTGCCCTGAAGTCATCTTGGCAGCCCTTTCTGGCTTGCCAGGTTTCTGTGGACAGGTCTGACGTTACTCTGATGGGCTTTCCTCTGTAGTAAGGAATCTCTTCCCCCTAGCTGCTTTCAAGAGCTCCTGTCTAAAATTATGATTCATCATTTTCACAATGAGGTGTCTTGAGGTCTTTCTAGATTCTATGATCTTGGGGGAAACCTTTCTGCCTCTACTACACGAACGCTGGTTCCATTCGCCAGAATGAGAAAAATTTCATGGAGAATTTGTTCATCTATATCCTCTAGTCTTCTTTCTTTCTCCTTCCCTTCAGGGATTCCAATAATTCTGACAATGGAACGTTTCATGGTGTCATTTATTTCCCTAATTCTGTTTTCATGGCCTCTAAGCTGTTTGTTCCAGGCTTCCCCTGATCCCTTTTCTCTATCAGTTTGCCCTCCAGATCACTAATTCTATCTTCTCCCTCAGTTACCCTAGCTTTTAGAGAATTTAGATTAGATTGGAACTCATTGAGAGCATTGTGATCGTCATCCCTGCTGGCTTTCACTTCTGCCCTAATCAATTCCATTTTGTCATCAAAGGCTTTCTCCAACCTAGCTATTGCCTGGATAATTGCTAGCCTGAATTCCCTTTCCAACATACTGTTTATGTCCATATCCAATAGCTCTGATGGAGAGGGCCCAGTCTCTTGGTTGGGAGTGTTCAGAATCTCCCGGTCCTAATGAGTGATGGGTAGCATGGACTTCTCTCCATGTGTGGAGCGAGACTCAGAACGTGGTTGTGCCGGGTGTGGAGCGAAACTCAGAACCTGGTTGCGCAGTGTGCCTGCAGAGTACTCAGTGTGTGGAGTGAGACTCAGAACCTGGTTGCGCAGTGCGCCTGCAGAGTACAAAAGGCTTTGGTTCTAGAGAGTGCTGGCATCCACACTAGACTCCCTCATGGGTACCACCACCTAGACGCTCTCAAGCACACTAGCAGCCCAGGGACCAAGACCTGGTTTCTTCGCTGTGCTCTCTGGTTCTACACCAGCGGTGGCCGTCCTGGGTCTGTGGGCTTAAGTCCCTGTCCCTAACTGTGCAATTCCTCCAATTTCCCCTTAAGATCTTTTGTTCTTTTTGAGTGTTTTCAGGCAGACTCCAAGATAATGCTGGTCCCCAATCACAGTGCACTCTCATATTGGGGTATTACTTTCCAATGGGTCGCTTCTGGTGGCTCCCTCCCCCCTTTTGTTTATCTTCCGATATCAGTCTAATGTTCCCACTCTGCTTTACCTGTTCTCTGGCATCTTATGCTCCTGTAGAGATCCAGAAGTGTATAATTCTAATCTCAGGCTGATTTCATGGGTGATCAGAGTTGTTTGGTAGGTAATCAGCTCACTTTAGGTGACTGGTTGAAACAGTGACTCCTACTTCTCCGTCATCTTGTCTCCTCCACACAGGAGGATCTTTTCTCTATCTCACGTCTTCTTTATCCATTCATCTGCCAATGAACATCTTGGATCTTTCCAGTTTGCTTATTGTGAACATTGAACATTGCTGCTATGAACATTGGGGTGAAGGTGCCCCTTCATTTCACTACATCTATATATTTGGGGTTAATACCCAGTAGTGAAATTGTTGGGTCATATATGGTAGCTCTATTTTCATCTTTTTGAGGAACCTTCATACTGTTTTCCAGAGTGACTGCATCAGCTTGCATTCCCACCAAAAGTGTAAGAGGGTTCCCCTTTCTTTGCATCCTCGCCCACATCTGTTGTTTCCTGACTTGTTAATTTTAGCCATTCTGACTGGTGTGTGGTAGTATCTCATTGTGGTTGTGATTTGTATTTCCCTGATGCCAAGTGATGCGGGACATTTTTTAATGTGTCTGTTGGCCATTTGTATGTCTTTTTTGGAGAAATGTCTGTTGTCTTCTGCCCATTTCTTATATGGACTGTTTTGTTTCTTGGGTGTTGAGTTTGATAAGTTCTTTATGGATCTTGGAAACTAACCCTTTATCATTTGCAAATATCTTCTCCCATTCCATGGGTTGTCTTTTAATTTTTGTCATTTGCAAATATCTTCTCCCATTCCACAGGTTGTCTTTTAATTTTATTAACGGTTGCCTTTGATGTGCAGGAGCTTTTTATCTTGATGAAGTCCCAATAGTTCATTTTTGCCTTTGTTTCCCTTGCCTCCAGAGATGTGTCTAGTAAGAAGTTGCAGTGGCCAAGCTCAAAGACGTTGCTGCATGTATTCTCCTCTAGGATTTTGATGAATTCCTGTCTCACAATTATGTCCTTTATCCAGTTTGAGTTTATCTTTGTGTATGGTGTAAGAAAATGGTCCAGTTTCAATCTTCTATGTGTGGCTCTCCCATTTTACAAGCACCATTTTTTGAAGAGATTGTCCTTTTTCCATTGGATATTCCTTCCTGCCTTTTTGAAGATTAGTTGACCATAGAGGTAAGGGTTCATTTTTGGGTTTTCTATTCTGTTCCACTGACCTAAGTGTTTGTTTTTGTGCCAGAACCATACTGTCTTGATGACTATAGCTTTGTAATAGAACTTGAAGTTCAACATTATAATGTTTCTAGCTTTGGTTTTTGTTTTCAACATTCCTTTGTACATTTGGGGTCTTTTCTAATTCCATGAAAATTTTAGGATTATTTGTTCTGACTCAATGGAAAATGTTGATGGTATTTTGATAGGATTTGCATTGAATGTGTAGATTGTTCTGGATAACATACACATTTTATTTTATTTTATTTTATTTTATTTTTCTTCTTTTATTATTATTTTTTTAATTTTTTATTTTTTATAAACATATATTTTTATCCCCAGGGGTACAGGTCTGTGAATCATCAGGTTTACACACTTCACAGCACTCACCCAAGCACATACCCTCCCCAATGTCCATAATCCCACCCCCTTCTCCCAAACCCCCTTCCCCCCAGCAACCCTCAGTTTGTTTTGT
>NW_026741666.1:0-4911 GCF_022355385.1 Mustela nigripes
TTTGGTGAGTGCTGTGAAGTGTGTAAACCTGGTAATTCACAGACCTGTACCCCTGGGGATAAAAATATATGTTTATAAAAAATAAAAAATTTAAAAAAAAAACTCTCTTAAGAATCTTAAAAGTGGGGGGCACCTGGGTGGCTCAGTGGGTTAAAGCCTCTGCCTTTGGCTCAGGTCATGATCCCAGGGTTCTGGGATCAAACCCTGCATTGGGCTCTCTGCTTAGCAGGGAGTCTGTTTCCACCGCTCTCTCTCTCTGCCTGCCTCTCTGCCTACTTGTGATCTCTGTCTGTCAAATAAATAAATAAAATCTTTTTTTTTTTTAAAGAATCTTAAAAGGGGCTTTGCATTTGCTTCTGATTGGTACTCAAGGATAGTATCAACCTGGAACTACTTTAAAATTAATTCTCAGCTAAAGATTCCTTGAACTGCACAGGAAGTATGAATTCAGACCATAAAACTCCACTAGGGGGGAGGGGGTTTGGGAGAAGGGGGTGGGATTATGGACATTGGGGAGGGTATGTGCTTTGGTGAGTGCTGTGAAGTGTGTAAACCTGGTGATTCACAGACCTGTACCCCTGGGGTTAAAAATATATGTTTATAAAAAATAAAAAACTAAAAAATTAAAAAAAAAAAACTCCACTAGGGCATGAGGTTATAATTTCTGAGTTTACTTTTTGCTGTACCCATCATGAAGCCTGAGATAGCCAAGATTTCTTTTTTCTGAGACAGGATTTTTTTCCTCTTAATTTCCTCTCACACTGACGTAGAGTCAACTGGACCTTCATATGTATGTCTGAGTCTCCTATCGACGTCCCAGGCAGCCCCAGACTTGGACTCTCTTTCCTCAGACCTCACATGCCTGTCCCCAAACAGATCCTTTCAGATTTCAGCAGATCCCCCACCGTGAAAGCCATCATCAGAGCTGCTTTTACTCTCAGGATTCCTGATTTTACTTTATATTTGTGTTCTGAAGTTTTCCTATTTTTCGCCTGCTTAGAAATCTATTTCAAAATATTTTCTAAAAAAAATTGTTCAATATCTCCAGCTTTGCAGCGATGGGTACATTTATGTTATCCGGTCTGCCATAATAACAGATAATAATTCGGACTCTATCTTAAAGTCCAAATGGTCATTTCTTTCCTTTGTATTTTAGCTTCCCCAGATCAAGGTAGTACCATGGAAATACTCCTGTTCATTCAGTTACAAACTACTGATGTTGGGTTCTAGAAATAAAAACCCAGAAAACAAACTCAGACCAAACTTCCTATGGCAGCTCTCCCTTCAGGGAAGTTAGGTCACAGTTTGAAGTAATGTTTCTCTCCATCTCCCCATCTCAATTAACTGGAATTTCCTCAGGTACCTAAAGAGTTTGAGGTCATGATTCTGCTTGTGATGTGTATGAATGAGAAAGACTACTGGTCTTGTGTTTAGTCCTAATCTCACCAGCCCATAGGCAGAAGTTCTGAAAGAATACGTAAAGGTCAAACACCAAGGAACTGAAGGTTTATATTATTATAACATTTAATATATTAACTGCTTTGTGTGGTCATTACTGGTATACAAGAAAAGAGCTGACTGTTGAGATTCAAAGACGCCATAGGATTCGCATCACACTGACCCAGTCCTCAATTCAGATGGGTTGACGCATTTGCAATCCTGCCAGAAGATGGATAGGGTTGAATAAAGTTAAATCCATTTCCCTTGCATAGTCTAAAAAATTCCAACCACCAGGGCCACCAGCCTACCAGATCTTTAACAGTGACAATGGGAAAATGCTTTCTTCTTACACCTCTTAATGGCATCTTTGATTTCCTTGTTCCTTAGACTGTAAATCAAAGGATTCAACATGGGGATAACCATTGTATAGAAGACTGATGCCATCTTGTCATGGCCCAGAGAATTATCTGTGCTGGGGTTCATATAGACAAAGAGTCCTGATCCAAAAAAACAGATCACTGCTGTCAGGTGAGAAGTACAGGTGTTGAAAGCCTTGGACCTGCCTTCAACAGAGCTGATCTTCAGGATGGTGGCAAGGATATAACCATAAGATATCATGATGACAAAGACAGATATCACACCAAAAATCACTGCTATCACAAATTTCATGACTTTTAGGAAAAAGGTTTCAGAGCAGGATAGGACTAATAATTGAGGCAGATCACAGAAGAAGTGGTTGATAATATTTGGCCCACAGAAATTGAGCTGAAGTAAGGCACACAGTTGAATCAATGAACCAAAGAGACCAGTTATATAGGCTCCAACTGTCATCTGGACACAGAGGGTGGGCGACATGGTGGCGGTGTAGAGCAGAGGATCACAAATGGCAGCATATCGGTCATAAGCCATGGCTGCCAGGAGACAGCACTCAGTCAGACCCAGGCTAGAGAAGAAGAAGTACTGTATGGTGCATCCCCAAAAGGAGATGGATCTAGGCTTCTGGAAGAAGTCTGAGAGCATTTTGGGGGTTGTGGAGGTAACATAGCAAAAATCTAAGAAGGATAAGTTGCTGAGGAAGAAGTACATGGGTGTATGTAGGTAAGACTCCATCCTAATTAGGATGATGAGGCCCAGGTTCCAGGCTACTGTCAGGAAGTAAGAACCCAAAAATACTGCAAAGAGAACAATCTTGAGCTTGGGATAATCTGAGAATCCCAAAAGAATGAATCTGATGACTATTGTACTGTTCCTTCCTCCAGCCATTGTCTTGAAGTATTTTCAATCTGCAGAAAGGTCCCTGGGTTAATGATTGAATAACTTAATATTATGAAACTTATTTTTTAAATATGGTTTCATTATTTGAACAAAAAGTTATCCACAGTCAAGACAACTTGTTTAAACATAAAAATTATTTTAAGAACAATTGGAGAGCCCATTTCAAAACTACTCTTAATATTTTGGAATACATTCTTGCAAATATTTCTACACAGACACAGACAGACAGACAGACACACACACACATACACACACACACTGTTGCCAAATTGTTTTAAAAAGTATGGACTCTGAAAAACAATCTGAGGGGTTTGAAGGGGCGGGGGTGGGAGGTCGGGGTACCAGGTGGTGGGTATTATAGAGGGCACGGATTGCATGGAGCACTGGGTGTGGTGAAAAAATAATGATACTATTATGCTGAAAATAAATAAATTTAAAAAAATTTTTTTAAAAAAAGTTAGTACTAGAGGCGCCTGGGTGGCTCAGTTGGTTAAGTAGCTGCCTTTGGCTCAGGTAATGATCCCAGTGTCCTGGATAGAGCCCCATATTGGGATCCCTGCTCATTGAAGAGCCTGCTTCTCCCTCTGCCTGCTGCTCTGCCTACTTGTACTCTCTATCTTTGTGTTAAATAAATAAAACTTTTCCCCCCATTTTTAAAATTTCTTTTCAGCATCACAGTATTCATTGTTATTGCACCATACCCAGTGCTCCATGTACTACATGCCCTCCCCAATACCCACCACCTGGTTCCCCCAACCTCCCACCCCCTGCCCCTTCAAAACCCTCAGGTTGTTTTTCAGAGTCCATAGTCTTTCATGGTTCACCTCCCCTTCCAATTTCCCTCAACTCCCTTCTCTCCATCTCCCCATGTTCTCCATGTTATTTGTTATGCTCCATAAATAAGTGAAACCATATGATAATTGGCTCTCTCTGCTTGACTTATTTCACTCAGCATAATCTCTTCTAGTCACGTCCATGTTTAAATAAAACCTTTTAAAAAAAGTTGGTACCAATTTACACAAGTATCAAGATTTTATGACAATATCCCAGGCCATTCTATTGTCAACACTACCTGTAATTATTTAACTTTAGTCCTTGGTGATCTTAGATGAAAAAGATTCATTGTTTTTAATTTTGCATTTACTTTACTGATTTGCTAATATACATTTTTTTGCCTATTTGTCTAATTGGTTGTTCATTATTGATTTGTAGGAGCTCTTTACATATCCAGGATGATAACTTTCATCCACGTACATGTTGCTAATTCTTTTCCAAGTTAATTATCATCAACATTGTTTATGCTGTATTTTGTTATACAGATTGCTTTTATTTTTAGGTAGCCAATTTCCTGTGAAATATATGGTTCCTGGCTTTGTTCTTACTGAAAAAGATTTCTTTGCACAACCAAAAAATACTTTTTTTCTATATTTTCTTGTTCTCTTATAGTTTTACATGTACATTTAAATTTTCTAGACTGTTTTAGTGTATAATGCAAGGCATAAATCTGGGATGACTTTGGTTTTGTCATTCCAAACTGATTGCCACTGTCTCAGCACAATTCATTGAATGATTTCTTCACTGAATAAAGTCACCTTTATGATGAAGTTTTTAAAAATAGATTCTCTGTTCTGCCCAATTTTTAATGTCACTCCATGTGCCATCTGTCTAGTCCTGCATATTTTCTAATGATTTACAATCAAATTTTATTAATAAATTATAGAATATTTTGATAACTGTTAAGAAAAATGTTTCCTCATTTTTTATCACTGAGAATGTTTTGATGGTTCTTATGTTTAGGTCTTCAGGATATCTTTATGATGAACTCATCATACAAATAAAATAGTATTTTTATTGCATTTTATTATTATATTAATTTGGGGAGAAAAGGCATTTTTTTTGTTTTGTTTTGTTTTGCTAAGCTGTTGATTTAGGTTACAGAAGAGATAACACTAAAAGTTCTTATAAATATTGTAATACTATGACATCCAATTTTTTTTTTTAATTTTTTATTTTTTATAAACATATATTTTTATCCCCAGGGGTACAGGTCTGTGAATCACCAGGTTTACACACTTCACAGCACTCACCAAATCACATACCCTCCCCAATGTCCATAATCCCACCCCCTTCTCCCAAACCCCCTCCCCCCGGCAGTTTGTTTTGTGAGATTAAGAGTCACTTATGGTTTGTCTCCCT
>NW_026741667.1:0-4909 GCF_022355385.1 Mustela nigripes
TTTTTTTTTTTTTTTTTTTAATGAGAGGGAAGGAGCACAAGGGTTAAATATCAGGCCTGACCCCAAATCAGGCAAATCACTTTACTTCTGGATCTTTGGGTCTTCACATCTCCAAAATGGGAAAGCTGGCCCTCCATCTTGTGGGATGAGTGTGAAAATCACATAAGATAATAAACTGAAGGTGCCCATAAACACCCACATGGCAGAATGTCGTGTCGGGTTCACACTGCCCTCTGGGGTGGCCTGCCGGGGACACAGGAGTCCCAGCAGAGGCCCAGCACAAAGCATCAGTTCTCTGAGGGGAAGAAATGTCTTATTAAAATACACCATCATGGAAAAAAAAATACACCGTCATTGAGGAGAATGTAAAATTCCCATCTATTTTAAGACAAAACAAGATGCCTCAAGAACACTTCATGCCCACAGTAGGTGCCCTCCCAGGCCCTGGAGATGCATTCCCTCTTTCCAACCACTCAAGGCTGAATTCTCCTCTGGAGGGTGAGTTCAAGAGGCCTTGCTGGTCATGTGGGCGGGAGGGTAAGGACCACCCCTCTCTCACTGAGGCTGAAGGGTTGTGGGGAATGTTTTTCAGTGGAGTAAGGGGGTTCGGAATGGTGGAAGTTTGGTTGGAGGTTCCGAACCCCAAAATCAGGACTGATAACAGTCTTCTGTAAACACCAGTTGGAAGACAGTGTAATTTAAACTATGTGCGTCATAGCAGACTAGTCAGTCCCTGCCCCCTGCAAAAAGGTCTTGAGGGGGGCGGGGGGCTAGGGCAGGGGCTGCCTGCAGGACCGCTGTCCAGAGCCTTGGGTAGCCCTCGGGCTCCTCCACCAGGAATCTGGCCACAAGGCAGAGATTTAGCAGCAGACCAGTGGTTCCAATTGCCTTTACTTTGTCCAAAGGTTCCTGCTTAACAAACAGCACTCAGAGAGGTCAGAGCTCTGACCCCCGCTGAGGACAGTAGGAGGAGTGAAGCAAAGGGCCACCTGGTGTAGAAGAAAGAAGGAGAAGTCAGAGAGCTTCGACTTTGGGTGACCTTAGACAGGTCATGTTACCTCTCAAGGCCTTAGCAACCTATAAAAAGAAGAGGTTCTCTGCATTACTGAATACGTATACCTCCCTGACCCACTTACAGATAAACCTCATGCTTTCATATTTGCCTTAGTTAAAGGCCCCTTTGGCCTTTTGTTGACTACATCCTTTCAAAACTTAAGGTCAGCAGGGAATTTCCCCTAGATATAGAAGTTTATAAATCACCCATCTTCATTAGGAACGCTTCTCAAAAAACCTTCAGTAGAGGACTACTCTCCCAGAATTCAGCCAACTTTATTGAAAACGGATGTGCTCCGAGGGCTGTGGATCCAGGAAAGAAAAACAGGAGACAAATGTGTAAAGAAAGAATTCCAGCACAGTGTGATGTGCATAAGGGGCCTTTGTATGAGATACAAAGGAGGCCGTACAGGAGCGATCAGCTAACTCGGCCTAGAATGCCCAGAGAGCTCCACTCAAGAGCTGAGTGTTAAAGAACGGGCCAGAGTCTCCCTGGCCAGGAGCCTGTGGAAAGCTCAGAAACATGTAAGTGATGTATTCAAGAACCACAGATAAGTAGACAGGTATGTCTGGAAATAAGCATGCAATGCTAAAAGTGGCCAGAGACAAGGTCAAAGAGGTGGGCAGGCGCCCACATGGTGCTGTACCTTTTAGATTTTGCCGTGGCATGAGTTGATAACTCTGTAGACCTAGAGTACCCTGGGGGAGTTTTAGGCAAGGAAGTGATAGGATCCAAATTGCTGTTTGGAAAGATCACTAAAGGCAGAGACCAGTAAAACAACGATCAATTGATTAGAGTCTGAACTAGAGAAATACTGAACAAATACAAGAGCCTTTCAAGGAGTGGGCTTACATTTTAGAGCCCCTAGCTGTCGGATCTTATATTGCATAGGCCTCCACCAAAGAATGGATCTCCTGGACCAGACTGCTCACCCCACCCTCCATCACGGTGGACACACACCAGAGTATCCCCAAGTATAGCTGCTTCCCTTTTTTTCCCCTTCCTTTGCCCTTTCCCTCCTCTTCTTAAAAATCATAAAACACACACAACAAAACACCATTTTGATTATCAGTGGCATTGAATTCTCCTTGCTATGCAGTGGTAACCACTATCCATCCCCAGAACTTTATCTTCCCCGTTCAACACTAATTCTTTGTTCCTCCTTTCCCTTGAGCCCCTGACAACCACCACCCACTATCTATGAATTTGACCACTGTAATGTACCTAATGTAAGTGGAATCAAACAGTAGTTCTCTTGTGTCTGTTGTATTTTGCTTACCCTAATGCCTTCAAGGTTTATTCACGTTGTAACGTGTCAGAATTTACTGTCTTTTTAAGGCTGAATAGTATCTCATTGTATGTATGCACTACATTTTGTTTATCTATTCATCCGTTTGGACATTTTGGGTTATTGTGAGTAACATTGATGTGAGCATTAGTGTACAAATACCAGCTCAAGTCCCTGCCTTTAATTCCTTTGAGTGTATACCCAGAAGTGGAATTGCTAGGTCGTACGGTAATTCTACATTTAATTTTTTTGGTTAATCAACATACTTTTTTCCACTCTGGCTGCACCAGGGAACAAAGGTTGCGTGAAATCACTGATTTTTGTAATGACGTTTTCCCTGATAATGATACACGTTAACTGGGAAACATTTAGAAAATACAAGGAAACAAAGTGTAGAAAATAAAATCTTTATTCTAACTACTGAGATGTACAGTTGGCCGGAATGCGTGTTATCTCCAACACGAAGGGAAGGAGTCATCTCCCCTAGGAGGATTCTACCACAGTGCGGGAGAGTGTGAGCCAAGACATCATCAGATCCTGGCTGTCCCGCCACCCCAGTCATCAGTAACGTTCACGCAGTGAAACTGGCTTTCTGAGCCATATTCGTGGGGGTATTCCTGAGGAGGCCACGGGGGCGACATGGGCTTGTTCCTTTCTTTCTAGGTCGGTCTCCTCATCTTTAAAAACCACTTCAGGGTGATAGGACAAACACAAAATGTTTAAACAAAGTTGTTTCTCTTCAGGTACGCATTCTACAAACGCAGCAACTACATCTCCAGAATAGAGCTTTCTTGCCCCACCCCAGGGAAGACGAAGGTCGGACGGTCAGAACTGAGCACCCGCACAAGCGGAGCAGAACTTCCCGCCTTCTTTCATTTCTCCAGGTTCCCATTGGCTGATTCCTACCGTCGATCCGTTACGCCCTCGCTCGGCGCGCGCCGCTCGCCTTTCGGCCTGTGCTCCCATTGGCCCTCCCTGCTGTCGCTCTGCGCCAGGGGCGTTCCAGAGCCAGCCACTGGGAGTCGCTGAATTCGGGTTTTAAAAAACGCCGCCAGTGAGTTGGCAGTGCCGGGTCTTCGAACCGAGGCCCCGGGCTGCCGAACACTCACCCGGTCGGGGCACGCGGCCAGGACGTTCCCGGGCTTCTCCCCGGACGCCAGTCTCTGTCTCCCGACCTCGAAGGCAGAAAAGGAGCCTCCGGGCCGCCACCCTCCGCGCCCGCCATGGGCCCGCGCCGCCGGAGCCGCAAGGCCGAAGTCCCGAGGAGGCGCACCGCGAGCCCGGCCGCCGGCCCCCCTCGTCGGGCCCCCTCCTTAGGTAACCGGCCGCGGCTCCTTGCCCTGGAGCCGGCCTCCCTGCAGCCTGGGTGTGAGGTGGGCACGGCCGGATCCACGTTCCCATTTCACAGACCAGAAAACCGAGCTCGCGTGCGGGGCTGGGGTCGGAATCTCCCGACTTCCGGCTGGCGCTCCCCTGCGGCCCGGCAAAGTCCTGCTGCGGGTCGCACCTGCACGGGCCGGCCGCGAGTTCCAGGCCCCGCAAGGGACTGGGGAAAGCGAGCAGGAGGAGAAAGGATGGCCCAAGCGGTCTGGCTCCTAATACTCATTCTTGCTACTGCCCGCATTTATTGAGTACTTGCCACTAACCAGGCGTTGTGTTCAACTCCTTCCGTGAATTAGCTCAACTTTACATTGTGCCCATTTTACAGATGAGAAAACTGATGCGCGGACAGGCCGGGTAACTTGAACAAGGACACACAGCTTGCTCCAGCAGACAGGATTTTTTAAGTGTTTGTGCTTTTTTAAGTTGCAAAATTATTGGCCGCTTTTGGTGACAATTTCGAACAATTCTGCTTTTAGAAGGTGCCCTTCCAGGTGTCCTTATGTGGGGGGTTGGGGGGGGTGGGCAATGTATGTGTTTCTTAAGTGAATGGTATCGTTGGGCCTTCTTTAGAGTGCTCGCACCTTGTTGTCTTCCTGCGGTTTGGGATCACGAAAGAAGACAGGTCTGTGGTCCTCAAGTTTCTGCACTGTGGTCTGGTGGATAGGAGACCCACGGGGCAAGAACTGTTCCTTGTGGCAACAACTATTTTGTCTCCTGCTAGATAGTTAAGAGCGGGGTGAAAAAAGTGTATTATGGGTTATTTTTCTTTCCTGAACCTTAATAACCTTTGCACCCAGCCAATTTACTGAATTCGCTTGCTAATTCTATTGTTCAGCTGCTTCCATCGAAATGATTAAGTAGGTTATTGTTTGCAAATAAGGGCTTTATTTTTTTTTTTTTTAAAGATTTTATTTATTTATTTGACAGGCGGAGATCACAAGTAGGCAGAGAGGCAGGCAGAGAGATGGGGGGAAGCAGGCTCCCTGCTGAACAGAGAGCCCGATGCAGGGCTCTATCCCAGGACCCTGAGATCATGACCTGAGCTGAAGGCAGAGGCTTTAACCCACTGAGCCACCCAGGAGCCCCACGACTTTTTAAAAAATATTTTATTTATTTGACACAGAGAAAGACAGAGCATGGGCGCTTGCGCGCGCACAAAGGAGGGGGAGGGGCAGAGGGAGAGG
>NW_026741668.1:0-4906 GCF_022355385.1 Mustela nigripes
CAGACACATAGACCAGTGGAACAGAGTAGAGAGCCCAGATATGGACCCTCAACTCTATGGTCAATTAATCTTCGACAAAACAGGAAAAAATAGACAGTGGAAAAAAGACAGTCTCTTCAATCAATGGTGCTGGGAAAACTGGGCAGCTAGATGTAGAAGAATGAAACTCGACCATTCTCTTACACCGTCCACAAAGATAAACTCAAAATGGATAAAAGGCCTCAACGTGAGACAGGAATCCATCAGAATCCTAGAGGAGAACATAGGCAGTAATCTCTTCGATATCAGCCACAGCAACTTCTTTCAAGATATATCTCCAAAGGCAAAGGAAACAAAAGTGAAAATAAACTTTTGGGACTTCATCAAAATCAAAAGCTTCTGCACAGCAAGGGAAATAGTCAAAAAAAAAAAAAAAAAAACAAAGAGGCAACCCACGTAATGGGAGAAGATATTTGCAAATGACAGTACAGACAAAAGGTTGATATCCAGGATCTATAATGAACTCTTCAAACTCAACACACAAGAAACAGGCAAACATATCAAAAAATGCGCAGAAGATATGAACAGACACTTCTCCAATCAAGACATACAAATGGCTATCCGATACATGAAAAAATGTTCATCATCACTAGCCCTCAGGGAGATTCAAATTAAAACCACATTGAGATATCACCTCACACCAGTTAGAATGGCCAAAATTAACAAAACACGAAACAACATGTGTTGGAGGGGATGTGGAGAAAGGGGAACCCTCTTCCACTGTTGGTGGGAATGCAAGTTGGTGCAGCCTCTTTGGAGAACAGTGTGGAGATTCTTTAAGAAATTAAAAAGAGAACTTCCCTATGACCCTGAAATTGCACTCCTTTTTTTAATTTTTATTTTCTAATATTCATATAGAGTTAAACTTCAAGGTAATCCCCTTTCTCTGATCAATGCCACCCCTATAGGTAAACCAATTCCTAATTGCCCCTTATCTTAGGAAAGTTGAGTCCTTTAACAAAGATATCAAGATACATCCAGGAAGAATCAAAACAACATTCCTCACCCACACTGAGAATTTACAACCACTCTCCCATCTTTTTCTTCCACCAGTATTTCTGTGGTTTTGTGTTTGTCCTGATAGTATATAAATCTTACTCTGGGGGTTCTTTATCACGAGGTTCTTCCTTCATTTGCATATATATATATGCAAATTATATATATATTATTTTTTTCTCTTGTCATATACATTTATCAGTCTTTTTCTTTGTCTGCGTATGTTTGTATACTTCATAAATCTTACCTAGGGCCCATTTGGGCTGAACCTTCTCTTTTATCTCACCTTTCATTCCTGTCTCTCACCCTCTCACTTTTTTTCTTTTCCTTTTCTTTTTCCTCTCATTTGGCTGGGGAACCCTCATTGCTCAGAAGCATTCCAGGGTGCACCTTGACTGTACCACAGTCGATACATCCAGCTACACCCATTCAGCCATCTCTCACCAAAATGACTAGGAGGAGGAATGCCCAACAGAAGAAAAATACAGAGGATGGACGTCCTGCAACAGAGCTAATGGCTATCAACATAGACAATATGTTGGAAAGAGAATTCAGGCTAACAATTATCCAAGCAATAGCTAGGTTGGAGAAAGCTATGGGTGACCCTCCAGAATTGATTAGGGCTGAACTGAAAACGACCAGAGATCATGTTTTCAATATTAGGGAAGAGCTGAAAGCTACCAGGTATGAGCTTCACAATTCTCTCAATGAGTTCCAATCTAATCTAAATTCTCTCAATGCTAGAATAATTGAGACAGAAGATAGAATTAGTGATCTGGAAGACAAACAGAGAGAGAGAGAAAGGATCAGGAGGAAGCATGGAAAAAATAGCTTAGAAGCCACGAAAACAGAATCAGGGAAATAAATGATGCCATGAAATATTCCAACATCAGAATTATTGGAATCCCTGAAGGGGAGGAGAAAGAAAGAAGTCTAGAAAATAGAGTGGAACAAGTTCTTCATGAAAATTTTTCCAAATATTGTGAATGGAACCAGCGTTCATGTACTAGAGACCAAAAGGTTTCCCCCCAAGATTACAGATTCTCGAAAGTCCTCGAGACACCTAATAGTAAGAATTAAGAATTATAATTGTAGGCAGAACCTCCTGAAAGCAGCTAGGACAAAGAAGCTCCTTACGTAGAGAGGAAAGCCCATCAGAATAATGTCAGACCTGTCCACAGAGACCTGGCAAGCCAGAAATGGCTGGCAAGATATATTCAGGGCACTGAATGAGAAGAACATGCAGCCAAGAATACTTTATCCAGCAAGACGGACATTCAAAATGGATGGAGAGATAAAGAGTTTCCAAGACCGGCAAGGCTTAAAAGACTATGCAACCACCAAGCCGACACTGCAGGAAATATTAAGGGGGCTTCTTTAAAGGAGGAAAAAGCCCAAGAATAGCATTGAACAGAAATATAGAGACAATCTACATAAAGAAAGACTTCAAAGGTAACTCAATGTCAATAAAAACATAACTATCAATAATCAATCTCAATGTGAATGGCCTAAATGCGCCCATAAAATGGCACAGGGTTGCAGACTGGATAAAACGACAGGACCCATCCATATGTTGTCTACAAGAGACGCATTTTGAACCTAAAGATACACCCAGACTGAAAGTGAAGGGATGGAGAAGCATCTTTCATGCCAATGAGCCTCAAAAGAAGGCCAGGTAGCGATTCTCATATCAGATAAATTAGATTTTAAACTAAAGACTGCAGTCAGAGATACAGAATGACACTACATCATTCTTAAAGGGACTATCCACCAAGATGATCTAACAATTGTAAATATCTATGCCCCCAATATGGGAGCATTCAATTACATAAGAAAACTGTTAATCACGATAAAGAGTCATATGTATATGAATACACTAATCGTTGGAGATCTTAAGACGTCTCTCTCAGAAATAGACAGATCATCAAAGCAGAAAATCAATAAAGAAACAAGAGCATTGAATGACACATTGGACCAGATGGACCTCATAGATATAGACAGAACATTCCACCCTACAACAACAGAATACTCATTCTTCTCAAGTGCACATGGAACTTTCTCCAGAATAGACCACATACTGGGTCACAAATCAGGACTCAACTGATACCAAAAGACTGAGATTATTCCCTGCACATTCTCAGATCACAATGCTTTGAAACTGGAGCTCAATCACAAGGAAAAGTTCCGAAGGAACTCAAACACCTGGAAGCTAAAGACCACCTTGCTTAAGAATGCTTGGATCAGGGTGGGGTGGTGGGGGGAGGGGGCAAGATGGCGGGGAAGGAGGGAGGAGGAGCCTTTTCAACTTGTACCCCAAAGTGAGCTGATTACCTACCAAAGTACTCCAATCACCCATGAAATCAGCCTGAGATCAGAATTGTACACGTCTGATCTCTACAGAGGGAGAAGACTCCAGTGGGCAGGTAAAGTGGAGTGGGAATGGAGGACTGATATCGGAAGATAAACAAATGGGGGAGGGAGCCACCAGAGGCCACCGGTTGGAAAGAAATACCCCAATACGAGAGTGCCCTGCACCTGGGGACCAGCATTAACTTGCAAAAGATCTCAGGGTTGGGGGGAATTGGGGGAATCCTGATGGCTAGGGACAGGGGCTTAAGTACCCGGTCCCAGGACAGCCTCCCCTGGCACTGAGGCAGAGAGAGTGCAGCAGAGAAACCAGCTCTTGGTCCCTAAGCCCCTAAGCCGCCAGGGCGCCCAAGAATGCCTGGGGTCCGTTTCCTGGAACTCCGGAGCCCTGCTATAGAGCCTGAGATACTCCCCTGAGAGAGGTATGAAGGCCCAGCTGGTGCCCTTTGATATGAGCTATTGTTTCAGAGCCTGCACCAAACTCTCCCCCCAGAGAGGTGCGCCAAGGCCCAGCCAGGTGCTCTCGGTCCTGCACCCCATTCTCAGAGCCTGAGACCCGCGCACGAACCTCAGCCTCACCTGAAATTGGTGCGTGCAAGCCGGGAGCTCTTAGACCCAGAAAGACCAGGCACTCCCAGCCCGGGCCAGCGGGAAAATCTCAGTGGGAAAATCTCAGTGTGCAATCGCTGCCTGGAACCTCTCTGACAGTCTGGAGCTGCCCAGACAGCCGCCTCTGCTTTGGCTTTGGTACAAGCAAAAGATCCTGCGTCCCCAGGGACCACGACTTGGAACCTGCTCTGCCAGCAGCCAAGGAGGAATTTATTTAGGCTTTGCAGCCAGAATGAGGCTTCTCTCTGAGAGGGAGATCAGGGTGTAGTTTGTTTTCCTCTAAAACTACAAAAAACCATCAAAAGCGGTCAAAGTGAGAAAAAAAAGTGAACAAACATAAAAACCGCCAGAGAACAAAAGCCTGAAAAAAAATACTAGTTTCCTCAGAGCCCACCCCCTTGAGGGGGGCTGGAGGACTTAAGTCAGGGAACTTCATTGACTGAAAACCCAAGTGGCAGGCCCCTCCCCCAGAAAACAAACCAAGAAAGAAAAAAAGAGGGGAAAAAAAGGGCTACAAGAGAACAACCACTACTTCATAGGAAAACTTTTATTTTTCATTCATTTCCACTACTCTGGTTCATATTTTTTATAGGTAATTTTTTAACCTAATAACCATCACAGCAAGCTGCCCAGTACATCAAATTTCATAATAACATTCTAACCTGAACTTTTTGATACATACACTATGTTTTTCTTTTGCATTTCTATTTCTTGAATTCCTTCTTTTTTTTATAATTTTAGTTTAGTTTAGTCTAGTTTATTCCTTTTTAATTTTATCTTCTAATATTCATATAGAGTTAAACTTCAAAGTAATCCCCTTTCCCCAATCAATACTACCCCTATAGGTGAACTAATTTTTTTTAATTTTTTATTTTTTATAAACATATATTTTTAT
>NW_026741669.1:0-4904 GCF_022355385.1 Mustela nigripes
ACGTAAAGTGGAGGAGAAACCAGCATTCACCCTCAGGCCCTGCCCATTCTTGAGTGCGACGAGGGCATAAACACGCATTGTGACCCTCAGCGTGAGTCCTGTCCTCTAGTATGTCCTCTCAGTGGTTGGACCATTAGATGTCATAATGGGCTTGACATGTCCCAATGCCCCAATTTTTAACCCGATTTCTGGTTGTCTAGTCGCCCCTCCCCAGGGCTCTACTCTGGAATCCCTCATTTGGTGGGACACCTGAGGTTGAAAAACAAAACAAAACAAATCAAAAACAAAAGAACAAAGGACTTATTCCATCCCACAGAATGACCCCAAACTCTTTGGATGGGGCCAAACCCCCATAGAGTAAGACTTGTCCATTTCCCATGAAGTCACCCGGAAATTTCACGACGATGAGTGACACGATATCCCGAGACAAAATCTTGATCAAGAGCCTCACACTCGCCCTCTTTTCATATCCTGAAGAGTTCCTCTCATGGTCTGTAGATCAGTCCTGCCATACTTATGACCCGAAACATAAGCCGAGTTTGTGTTTTCAGACAACTGTCCAAACAGCCCTGGCCTACACACCCTACAGCCTCAGGCCCCTGGAGCCAAACATGAAGACTGGGCTTGCCCTCTCCAAGGGAATTGTATGTCTCCATTCCAATGGCCACAACCCTACTAACAGGATAAACCTCCAAATTCCTTGAGGCCATCCCAATATGGACCGCCTGGCCCCACCCATACAGCTGGCCGCTCACTGAACACATCAGACCAGCCATTACCTTAGGTCTTTATATCTTCCCAGCCTCGGTTTTCCGGATTTAGAACCTAGACCTTATTTCCAATCAATGCCCATGTTTGAAAATGATGCAGAAATCAGAACTCTTTCCCGATGGCAAGAAACCTTGTGGTAGGCTTGTTGTATAATGTTCAGTGTAGTGGATACCAGAGTTTCCAATGAGGCCCCACCATTGCTCGCGGGCCACATAGGTGGCAAACACACATTGTGACCCTCAGCCTTTGCCCAGTCCTCAGGTAAGGCCTCTCAGTGGCTGGAGGAAGAGACAGCATATTGGGCTTGCCAAGCCCCTAGGCCCCAATTTTTAAAAATAGTTCGGGTTGTCCCTTCACTCTTCCCCAGGGCTCTGCTTTGGAACGCCTCTTTTGGTGGGATACCTGAGGTAACAACCCTGAAAGGAATCCTCCATCCCAAGTATGACGAACAACAATTGGGATCGGGCCAAAACCACAGAGAGCAAGATTCGTCTATGGCCCATGAGGCCTCCTCGACATTCCACGGCCATCGCTGATACAAAATCCAGAGACAAAAGCCTGAGTAAGCGCCTCAGACTCGCACTATCTTCATATCCTGAAGATGTCTTCTCATGGTTAGTAGATCGGGCCTGACATTTCTACGTCCCCAAACATAAGCTCTGTTTGTGTTTTCAGACTTCTGTCCTCAAAGTCCTGGCCCACACACCATCCAGGCTGGGGAACCTGGAGCCACACATTAGGACTGTGTCTACCCAATCCATGGGAATTCTGCCCATTCCATTGTCCAAAATTATACAAATTAGGAGAACCCTCCAAAGTCTCTGAGGCCATCCCAATAGTATAGGTCGCCCGGGACAAAAAAGGTCAGTCTGTCACCAGCTGAGCCTCTACCTCCACTCATACCCTAGATGGATGTCACCAGAGAAGAAGATTGAATCAGACAGGACCCTAGGCCAAAATCGGATCCATTGCTTTGGTTTACAGGCAAGTAAGTCTCCTCAAAACCCTGGATTCCAATACCAGCATTGGGGTTTTCCTGAGGCACCCATCAGAACAAACCTCGTCTCCACAAGGAAACTTGTGCATGGGAGCTATGTCAAAAGCTTAGGAGAATACTTCAGGGTCCCGGTGCCACCGCCCCATTTAAAGGCCCTCATGGACACAAACACACATTAGACCCATCCTCAGGAAAGTCCATTTCAACTCAGCCTCCACGGTAGCTCCCCCAGATCCAGCAGATCTAACCTGTCTTGTTGCTTGCAGACAATTGGAATGCGAGATGGGGTACCCAGCCATCCATCCTTAGAACCCTGCTCGGAATCGTTGTCCTGGAGCCAACCAACAGGTCTCAATTGTCCTGCAGAAGAATCTTTGCAGTTGGGAGCTTCTCAAAACTCCCATCGTGGGAAAACCCGCATGGCCTCGTGATCCACGCCCCCTTTCAAGAAGGGACCATCAGGGACAGAATGTCCAACCTGAGCGATCGTCTGATCCTCGCCCTGACTTCAGATGCACGAGATCTCGATTCAGGTCTGTAGATTGTGCCTGCCATATCCTCACCCAGAAACCTAGGCCTAGCTTGGGTTCTCAGACTTACGTCCTCAGACTACTGGCCCACAAGCCCTCAAGTTTGGCAATCCAGAACTACAAAGCAGCACTATGCCTGCCCTCCAGAAGAAAAACATTGCCCTCTGGGGCTCGCAGAAACCCCAAATGAGATTCAATGGAGCACGCCATTCGGCTGAACCCCAAATATATAGGCTGACCTGGGCACTAATGCCCTTTCTAACACAGCCTGAGCCTGGACCTACTGGCCCCACCCAGACAGCTGGCCACACACTGAGCACATCGGACGCGCCATTGCCTTAGGTCGTCATCTCTTCTCTACCTCGGTTTTCAGGCTTCAGAACCTAGACCTTATCTCCAATCACGGCCCGGGTTTGAAAATGATGCAGAAATCAGAACTCTTTCCCCAAGGCAAGAAAGTTGTGGTTGGCATGTTGTCCGAGGTTCAGAGTACTTGAAACAAGTATGGCCCATGAGGCCCCACCCATGCTTGCGGGCCACATTGATCACAAACACACATTGTGACCCTCAGCCTGAGCCCAGTCCTCAGATAAGGCCTCTCTGTGGCTGGATGGAGAGACAGCATTTTGGGCTTGCCATGCCCTTAGGCTTCAATTTTTAAACATAGTTCGGGTTTTCCCTAAACTCTTCCCCAAGGCTCTGCTTTGGAATTCCTCTTTTGGTGGGACACCTAAGGTAACAAAGCTAAAAGAAGTCCTCCCGTCCCACAGATCGACGAAAAACACTTGGGATCGGGCCAAGTGCACAGATAGCAAGATTTGTCCATGGCCCATGAGGCCTCCCCAATATTCCACGGCCATCGCTGATACAAAATCAAGAGACAAAAGCCTGAGCACGCGCCTCAGACTCGCTCATTCTTCATATCATGAAGAGTTCTTCAAATCAGAACCTTACCGGCACTCGAAGGCACCCAAAATATATAGTCTAACCTGGTCACTAATGCACTGTCTGACAAACTGAGCCCGGACCTCGTGACCAACACCCAGACAGCTGACCGCACACTGAGCACATCAGACCCGCCATGGCCTTAGGTCATCATCTCTTCCCTACCTAGGTTTTCAGCCTTCAGAAACTAGACCTTATCTCCAATCACTGCCCAGGGGTGACTGTGATGCAGAAATCAGAACTCTTCCTTACCCATGGCAAGAAACCATGTGGTTGGCATGTTGTCCAAAATTCAGTGTAGGAGAAACCAGCCTTCACCCTGACGCCCGCCCATTCTTGAGTGCAACGAGGGCATAAACATGCATTATGACCCTCAGCGTGAGTCTTGTCGTCTGACTGCACCATTAGATGTCATAATGGGCTTGACATGTCCCTAGGCCCCAATTTTTAACCAGATTTCTGGTTTTCCAGTCGCCCCTCCCAAGGGCTCTACTCTGGAATCCCTCATTTGGTGGGACACATGAGGTTGAAAAACAAAACAAAACAAATCAACAACAGAAAAACAGACTTCTTCCATCCCACAGAATGACCCGAACTCTTTGGACGGGGCCAATCCCCCAGAGTAAGTCTCGTCAATTTCCCATGAAGTCACCCGGAAATTTCACGACCATGAGTGACACGATAACCATAGACAAAAACTTGAGCAAGAGTCTCAAACTCGCCCTTTTTTCATATCCCGAAGAGTTCTCCTCATGGTCTTTAGATCAGTCCTGCCATACCTATGACCCGAAACATAAGCCGAGTTTGTGTTTTCAGACAACTGTCCAAACAGCCTTGGCCTACACACCCTACAGGCTCAGGCCCCTGGAGCCAAACCTGACGACTGTGCTTGCCCTCTCCAAGGGAATTGTATGTGCCCATTCCAATGGCCACAACCCTACTAATAGGATAAACCTCCAAAGTCCCTGAAGCCATCCCAATATTTGGGTCTTCCCAGGACAAACAGGGGCAATCTGGGCCCATCTGAGCGCCTACCTGCACTCAGACCAGTAGACTGATGTACCCAGTGGTAAAAAGGAACGAACATACCCCTAGGCACCTATCGGATCCGTTGCTTTGGTTTCCGGGCAGCTATCCTCAGAGGCCTGGATTTCAATAACTGCATATGGCTGTTTCTTGACTCACCCATCAGAACAAATCTCATCTACACATGGGAAACTTGCATGATGGAACTGTGTGGAAGCCTCTCTTTAGGAGAAACCTTCAGGGCCCCAGTGTAACCGCTTCCTTCCAAGGTCTCCAAAGACAAAAAATCATATTAGGACACATCCACGGGAGAGTCCATTTCAACGCAGCCTCCACGGTTGGTCCCCCAGATCCAGCAGATCTAACCTGTCTTGTTTCTTGGAGACAATTGGAATGCCAGATGTGCTACCCAGCCATCCATCCTTAGAACCCTGCTCGGAATTGTTGTCCTGGAGCCAACCAACAGGTCTCAATTGCCCTGCAGAAGAATCTTTGCAGTTGGGAGCTTCTCAGAACTCCCATCCTGGGAAAACCCGCATGGCCTCGTGTCCCAACCCCCCTTCAAATAGGGGCCATCAGGGACAGAATGTCCAACCTGAGCGATCGTCTCATCCTCGCCCTGACTTCAGATGCAC
>NW_026741670.1:0-4901 GCF_022355385.1 Mustela nigripes
TTGGTGATCACAGCTTTGTAGTAAAGCTTGAAATCAGGTAACATGATGCCGCCAGTTTTATTTCTGTTTTTCAACATTTCCTTAGCTATTCGGGGTCTCTTTTGATTCCATACAAATTTTAGGATTATTTACTCTAGCTCTTTGAAAAATACTGGTGAAATTTTGATCAGAATGGCATTAAAAGTATGGATTGCTCTAGGCAGTATAGACATTTTAACAATGTTTATTCTTCTGATCCAAGAGCATGGAATGGTCTTCCATCTTTTTGTGTCTTCTTCAATTTCTTTCATGAGTGTTCTGTAGTTCCTCAAGTACAGATCCTATACCTCTTTGGTTAGGTTTATTACCAGGTATCTTATCATTCTTGGTGCTATAATAAATGGAATCGATTTTCTAAATTCCCTTTCTATATTTTGATTGTTAGTGTATAAGAAAGCCATTGATTTCTGTACATTGACTTTGTATCCAAACTCAACACACACAAAACAGATAATCATATCAAAAAATGAGCAGAAGATATGAACAGACACTTCTCCAATGAAGACATACAAATAGCTATCAGACATATGAAAAAATGTTCATTATCACTAGCCATCAGGGAGATTCAAATTAAAACCACATTGAGATACCACCTTACACCAGTTAGAATGGCCAAAATTAGCAAGACAGGAAACAGCGTGTGTTGGAAAGGATGTGGAGAAAGAGGAACCCTCTTACACTGTTGGTGGGAATGCAAGTTGGTGCAGCCACTTTGGAGAACAGTGTGGAGATTCCTCAAGAAATTAAAAATAGAGCTTGCCTATGACCCTGCAATTGCACTACTGGGTATTTACCCCAAAGATACAGATGTAGTGAAAAGAAGGGCCATCTGTATCCCAATGTTTATAACAGCAATGACCATTGTCGCCAAACTGTGGAAAGAACCAAGATACCCTTCAACGGATGAATGAATAAAGAAGATGTGGTCCTATAGACTATGGAGTATTATGCCTCCATCAGAAAGGATGAATACCCAACTTTTGTAGCAACATGGACAGGACTGGAAGAGATTATGCGGAGTGAAATAAGTCAAGTAGAGAGAGTCAACTATCATATGGTTTCACTTATTTGTGGAGCATAACAAATAGCATGGAGGACAAGGGGAGATGGAGAGGAGAAAGGGGTTGGGGTAAATCGGAAGGGGAGGTGAATCATGAGAGACTATGGACTCTGAAAAACAATCTGAGGGGTTTGAAGTGGTGGGGGGTGGGAAGTTGGGGTACCAGGTGGTGGGTATTATAGAGGGCACGGATTGCATGCAGCACTGGGTGTGGTGAAAAAATAATGAATACTGTTATGCTGAAAATAAATAAATTTAATTTAAAAAATTACATATTTTTAAATATGGTTTAAAACAAGTTATTGTGGTTGTGTTTATTTTATACATTTTCTAATCTTTGATCTAGAGTTCTAGGTAATTATGGACCACCTTGACAATAGGATGGTCACTACCAATGAGTCTTGCAAACACATTCTTTTGTTTTCACCATGTTAATTATGATCATTTATTTCTGCTTCATGGATATTCTTTAACATTTTGGGGGAGGCAGGTCTACTGGTTATGAATTCAACTATCGTTTGTTATGTTTTTCTCTTTCTACTTCCGAATAATAGCTTTGCTGGGCATCCTATTCTTAGTTGGCAGCTTTTACCTTAAATATTTGACTCTATCATCTCTCTTTTTTCTGCAAAATTCCCGTTGAAAAATACACCTTCAGTCTTATGGGCAGAGCCCCTGTGTGTGATGACTCACATTTCTCTTGTTGCTTTCACAATTCTCTCTGTATTTCAGTTTGGCAAGATGTGTTGGTATGTGCCTATCTTGTTTAATCACAGGGGTGGAGGGGGGTCCTTGGACCCAAATGAATTTAGATTTCCATTTCTCTCCACATTTGATAAGTTTTCAGCCATTTAGCTTTAAATATACTTTGTGTATCTTTCTCTTTCTGTTATCATTCTGGGATTCTAAAACATTGTTTCTGTGGATGATGTCCCATAGTATTTCTTTACTCCTTTTAACTTCATTTTCTTTTTGTTTTTTTCCAGTTGGATGATTTCAAATGACCTGTCCTTAAATCACTGGGATATTAAGTAAATTATTCAAGAGATTAAAACAGTCAGTGAGTGGGGAAACAGGCTTTATTTATATTTCAAAGACATTTCAGGCTTTTTTCATAGAGGAAAATTTGTACCAAGCCCCATGCATCCAGGCCCTTCATGACAGATGAAGACCAACTTGCAGGGAGTGGGAGACATTCATGTCTACATCCATAGACCAGGTGCTTTTTCCTGGCAGGAACACTACTGATACATCTCATACAATAGAGTGTTGCTCACCAGGTAAACAAACTCTCTTGTTGATCACCAACAATTCTAACTCTTTTGACCATATATCAAGACTCTTTATATATGTCCAATTCAGTACACAAAGGGCTCTTAACAGTCTTGGGTTTGGGGGGCTTTACAGGCGAGACTATGGGGGTGGGAGTGACAAAGTAGTTCTGCAGAGTGCCTCAGAAGGGGGAGAGATCAATGGCAGCGTCATGGAGGGTGGCTGGGAGTATATGGTAGGGGGGTATTGGCACTGTTCACAGCAGCTGTTGAGGGGTGGAAGGCAGGGCAACTGCCTGCAGAGGGGCTTCAGTGGGGTGAAGTTGAAACACTGACCCTGCAGAGAAGAGAGGAGAGAGAAGGTTACTGAAAAGGCATTGGAGATGGAACCAGAAAGCTTTGGTGTCCTTGGCTCAAGGGAGTTCTGGTTCACGACCCATCAAGACCAACATGGTAGGACCTTGTTGATACCCTTCAACAGGGTATCTGTTACTCACTCTCCCTGAGTGCTGGCCTCCAGGCTGGACTGCCATTTCAAGACTCAGTTCAGGTTTTAGAAGTCTTCCCTGCCTCCCCCAGGAGGCCCCAGTGTTCTGACTCTGGACTCCCTCTGTTCTGGTTTTGAGCTTGTCTGCTTCCCATGGACTGGGAGCCTCAGAAATGAGAACAAAGCTTGACTGCCATAGCAGCACAAGCCTTGCCACAGTTCTTTCAGTGATTGTGTGCTGGAGGGTTGATTTCTCACCACAGGTCTGAGGTCAGGCTCTGGGACCCCAGGCCAAGGGCAGCTGGGGGCACCCTCAAATGGGTGATGGGCTGTGGAAGCAGCAGCAAACCCAAACTCTTTGGCTTGGGAAGAGAACAATAGAGATGTTTGGGACAGAACAGTCTGCCTGTGGTTCACTGGCATCCCCTCTGGACCCTAGCTCCGATTCAGCTGAGGAGTCCCAGCTGAAAGGCTCAGAAAGCCAAGGAGGGGTCCTGGGCGTGCTGGCTATCTGACAGCATTTCTGGCCCCTCTAGCTCCAGGAGATACAGAGAGTGGATAAGAAAGGTCCTGCATCTTCCACAGGCAGCACACCTGAGAGGAGGGAGACCATGTCGGGCTTTCCCAGACCCCCAGCTTCCTTCCAGGGAGCAGTTCTTCTAGAGCCATTAATTCAAATACAAATTTGATTTACTTCAAATAAATTTGAAACAAATTTAATTCAAATAAACCTATTGACACAGCAAGGCAGCCACACCTTTAGGAACACTAACTGGGTAAAGCCCCTGGGTGTGGCCCTCATTTGAGTGGTCCTTGCACACCCCCACACAACACAGACACTTGTACCTCCAGGCCCCCATGTCCTTTTGCTCGTTATGTGCTACATGAAGTGCAAAGTGTCAGATAAGAGGGTCCCTACTCTCACGGGAGCTTCTAGGTCATTGGCTTGCAGTGGTCACTTGAATAATGGCCCTGAAAGATATCAACGTCCTAGGAACTTGTGGCTGTTTGGGTTACACTGGAAGAGGACCTTTGTGATGTGATTAAGTCAAGGAGCTTGAGATGAGGAGATTTTCCTGGGTTATCTGAATGGGCTGACAAGTGAGTCCAGGTTCTTGAAAGAGGGAGACCTACCCACCGAAGAGGAGAAGGTGATGGGAAGGGTGAAGCAGAGGGAGATTCAAGGTGCTACTCTGTTGGCATATGGGTGGAGGAAGGGGCCAGGAGCCAGAGAATCCTGAGAATGCAGTTCTGGAAGTAGAAAAGGCAGGAAACAGATTGGTTTTTTTTTGCCAGACTCTCCAGAAAAAGCGCAGTCTCAGAGAGAACTGGATTTCTGCTCGGGAAACCTGTTTCACACTTCCAGCCTCCAGAGCTGAGAGTACTCCACAACCGAAAACTTATTGTTTTCATCTGCTGAGTTTGTGATACTGTGTTAGAGCAGCCACAGGAGAGTAGCATCTTATAACACCAGAGGACCGACAGTAAAAACACATTCACTACACTGGAGGAAAGAGCAGACTCAACCCACAGAACACAGCCGTGTTTGGGGTTCAGGGTTTGGGCTGCATCATCAGATTCAGCTCCCAGCAGTGTGGAGCCTGTTCTGGGAGGGGCTCAAGCCACAATGAGGGTCTCATCCACAGACGATGTGTGCAGACTCAGGAGGCAGGAGAGGGAGTGGCTTTCCCAGCCCAACTGTCTATTGTCAAATAGACAGGGGAGGCTGGGCAGGCTTTGACCCTCAGAGTCATATGGGAGGGGACAGATGAGTGGGGAGGGAGCCCCCTCCCACAGGGTTTAGTTAATGGGCTCCCAGGTCTGCTCAGGATGAGAGGATTGACTTCAGACAGCCCTGGGTGCTGAACTTGCTCTCCGTTGGACTTTGCTGCTTTCTTGGACAGTGTTTGGCCATGGGCACACACACAGGGTCCCTCCTGGCTACAGAGGAGGCTGGGCCAGCTCCAGAGCTGGCATGGCAGTGGTCTGGCAGAGCCGTGGGCAGCTGGCAGTGCCCCACAATGCGTGAGTCTGAATTCTGCCA
>NW_026741671.1:0-4901 GCF_022355385.1 Mustela nigripes
TAACTAACTAACTAACTATACAAATAAATAAGATCAGAGATATTAAAAAGACTGTAACAGGACACAGAGGACTTACATATACATAAAATGTATAATCTAACAAGAGGATATAACAATTGCAAATATTTATGAAACCAACATGGGAGCTCCTGATAAATAAAACAATTATTAACAAACATAAAAGAAGAAATAGACAATAACGCAATAATAGTAGGGAACTTTAATTGCTCACTTATATTGTGGACAGATCATCCAAACAGAAAATAAAAAAGGTAACAACAATGCTTTTGAATAACATTTGGACCAGATGGACCCAACAGATATATTCAGAACATCCCATGGCAAAACGACAGAATATACACTTTTTTTTTTTTCAAGACCACATAGTACATTCATAGGATAGTGCACAGGTTTCCCCACAAATGAATCTCAAAAAATTTAAGATTAATACCCTACTATGCATCTTTTCAACCATGACTGTATGAAAATAGAAATCAATCACAAGAAAATAAAAACTGATAAAAGACAAACACTAGGGGGCATGAAGAACTGGAAAAGAAGAACAAAGTCCAAAGTTGGTAGAAGGAAAAAACATAATAAAGATCCGAGGAAAAATAAATGAAATTGAGATTAACAAAAACAATAGAAAAGAATAATGAAACTAAGATCTGGTTCTACAAAAATATAATCAGAATTGATAAACATTGAGCAAGGCTCAACCAGAAAAGAAAAGAGAGGATCTAAATAAAATCATAATTAAGAGGATATGTAAACAGTGATGCCACAGGAAAAGAAAGAATTGTATGAGAATATTATGAAATATTATAGGACAAAAAATTATACAAACTAAAATAAATGGAAAAATTTCCAGAAACATAATTGCACAATACTGAATCAGAAGGAAATTAAAAAAAAAAAAATGTGAGCAGGCAACTTACTAGAAACAAAACTGAATTTGTAGTAACAATACTCCCAGTGGCAAAATTCTAGGACCATATTATTTCACAGTTGAATTCTACAAAGCATTTAAAGAAAATTTAATACCTATTCTCCTTAAACAGTTAAAAAAACGAAAGATGGAAAGAAGCTTTCAAAAATATTTTTTGAGGCCAGAATTACTCTAAAAAAAGACATTAAGGGGCACCTGGGTGGCTCATTGTGTTAAAGCCTCTGCCTTCGGCTCAGGTTGTGATCTCGGGGTCCTGGGATGGAGCCCCATATCAGGCTCTCTGCTCAGTGGGGAGTCTGCTTCCCCTTCTCTCTCTCTGCCTGCCTCTCTGCCTGCTTGTGATCTCTATCAAATAAATAAATAAAATCTTTAAAAAAGAAAAAAAAATGAAAAGACATTAATTACAAAAAAAAAAAAGAGAGAGAGAAAACTACAACACAATATTCTTGGTGAACATAGATGAAAATCCCTCAATAAAATATTAGCAAATCATATTTAAAAATATATTAAAAGCATTACTCAGTGCGGAAAGTGGGGTTTATTCTGGAGATGCAAGGACAGGTCAAGTATTTGCAAGTCAATCAGTGTGATACACTATATTAACAAAATAAAAGATAAAAATCATTATTATATTAACCAATGTAGGAAAAGGATTTGGCAGAATTGAACATCCATTCTTTGTTTAAAGATTTTATTTATTTATTTATCATCGGAGAGAGAGAGAGCACAAGCATGTGGAGAGATGAGCAAAGAGGAAGGGAGAGGGAGAGAGAATCTCTCAAACTGACTCTGCTGAGAATGGAGCCCAATATGGGGCTTGATCTCATGACCCTGAGGTCATGAGCTGAGCCAAAACCAAGACTCAGATGCTCAACTAACTGAGCCACTCACGTGTCTCTGAACATCCATTCTCAATAAAAACTCTCAGTAGAGTGGTTTTAGAGTTTAAAAAATGTTAGCAAGGATGTGCAAGGAACATACCTCAACGTAAGAAAGGGAGTATATGAAAAAACCCCAACTAATATCATCTTCAATGGGAAAAGACTGATAACTTTCCTCTAAGGTCAGGAATAAGACAAGGATGCCCCCTTTCACCACTTTTCTTCAGCATAGTACTGGGAGTCCTTAGCTCAGCAATTAGAGAAGAGGGAATTGTGAAAGGTATTCACATTGATGAGGAAAAAAAGTAAAACTTTAACTGTTTGCAGATAACATACTATATATAGAAAACCCTAAAGACTCCACCAAAAACTATCAGAATTGATAAATGAATTCAGGAAAGTAGTACGATACAAAATTAATATATAGAAATTAGTTGCATTTCTATACACTAGTAATGAAAAGCAGAAAGAAATTTAAAAGAATCCATTTACACTTGTACCAAGAAGAATAAAATAGAAATAAAATGTTTAAATGAGGATAAAGACCTGTAAAAAAACAGATGAAAAAGTGGTGCCTGGGTGACTCAGTGGCTTAAGCCTCTGCCTTAGGCTAAGGTCATAATCTCAGGGTTCTGGGATTGAGCCCTACATTGGGCTTTCAGCTCAGCAGGGAGCCTTCTTCCCCCTCTCCTTCTGTCTGCCTCTCTGCCTACTTGTGATCTCTCTCTCTGTCAAATAATAAATAAATAAATAAAATCTTTTAAAAATTGATGAAAGAAATTGATCATAACACAAATAAAAATATATGCCATGCTCATTGATTAGAAGAACCAATATTGTTAAAATATCTATACCACCCAAAGCAATCTACAGATTTAATGTAATTCCTATCAAAATACCAAAAACAATTTTCATAGAACTAGAACAAATAATACTAAAACTTACATGAGACCACAAAAGAACTTAACTAGCCAAAACAACCTTGAGAAAGAAAAACAAAGCAGGAAGTATCACAATCCTAGATTCCAATATATACTACAAAGCTTTAGTAATCAAAACATTACTAAACAGTACTGTTCAGAAATAAACACGTAGACCAATGGAAAAGAAGAGAGCCCATAAATAAGCCTATGTCTATATGGTAAATTAATTATGGCAAAGGAGACACAGATATCCAATGAAGAAAAGACTTTCTTTATAGAGACAGTTTCCAACAAATTGACCTGAGAAAACTGTACAGCAATATGCAAAAGAATGAAATTGGACCCTTTCTTACACTACACACACACACACACACACAAACCTCAAAATGAATAAAGGACATAAATATGAGACTTAAAACCATAAAACTTCTAGAAAATATCATAAGCAGTGAGCTCTTTGATTGGTCTTAGCAACATTTTTCTAGACATGTTTCTTTATGCGAGGTAAACAAAAGCAAACTACATCAAAATAAAAAGCTTCTGTATGGCAAATGAAGCTATAAACAGAATAAGAAGACAGCTTATTGAGTAGGAAAAGACACTTACTAATGTCATATGTTACAAGTGATTAATATAAATAAAATCTACAAAGAATTTATATAAGTGCCTTGCACACACACAAAAAAGTACTGGTTAAAAAATGGGCAGAAGACTTGGGTAGACATTTTCCTAAAATGTCTAACAGACACATATAAAGATGCTCATCATCATTAATGATCAGGGAAATATAGATCAAAACCACAATGAGATACTTCCTCACACATCTTCAAAATAGTTAGAATTAGAAAAACAGAAATTACCAAGAAAAATAAAAATTAACAAGTGTTGGCAATGATGTGGAGATAAAGGAACCATTACATACTGTTGGTACAGCCATTATGTAGAACAAAAACAAAAACCAGTATGGAGTTTCATCAAAAAAATAAAAATAGACGGAGACAAGATGGCGGGGAAGAAGGAGGAGGCACCGTTCCAACCCGTACCCTAAAGTGAGCTGATTACCCACCAAAGAACTCTGATCACCCATGAAACCAGCCTGAGATCAGAATTATACATGTCTGGATCTCTACAGGGACAGGAGATGCCAGTGGGCAGGTAAAGCGGAGTGGGAATGTCGGACTGATATCAGAAGATAAACAGAAGGGGGAGGGAGCCACCAGAGGTGACCGATTGGAAAGTAATACCCCTAATAGGAGAGTGCCCTGCATCTGGGGACCAGCATTAATTTGGAGACTGATTGAAAGCACTCCAAAACAGCAAAGGATCTTGGGGGGGGGGAACTGTGTGAATCGGGGTGGCTAGGGACAGGGGCTTAAGTCCCCAGACCCAGGACAACCTCCCCTGTTGCTAAACCAGGGAGAGTGCAGCAGAGAAATAAGGTCTTGGTCCCTGAGCCACCAGCACACCCAAGAACGTGTGGGGTCCAGCTCCTGTGAGGGGCTGGGAGCTTCGCCAGACGGCAGAACGCTGAGCCGAGCCATGCTACAGAGCCTGAGACACGTGCGCCCCTCACCCTCCCCTGACAGAGGTGTGTGAAGGCCCAGCCTGGTGCTCACGGACCTGTGCCCTGCCTCAGATCCTGAGACACGTGTGGCCCACACCCTCCCCTGAGAGAGGTGCGTGCAACCCCGGTGCTCTTAGACCCAGAAAGACCAGGCACTCCCAGTCTGGGCCAGCGGGAAAATCTCAGTGTGCGATTGCTGCTTGGAACCACACTGGCGGTCTGGAGCTGCCCAGATAGCCACCGTTGCCATGGTTTTGGGTACAAGCAGAAGATCCTGCATCCCCAGGGACCGCGACTCAGAACCTGCTCTGCCAGTGGCCAAGGGGGAATTTAAATGGGCCCTGCAGCACCCCGAGGGGACCAGACTGAGGCTTCTCTCTGAGAGGGAGGTCAGGGTGCAGTTTGTTTTCCTCTAAACCTACAGAAACCATCAAAAGTGGTCAAGGCGAGAGAGAGAAAAAAATAAAAGTGATCAAACATAAAACCCTCCAGAGAACAAAAGCCTGAAAAAGCTGGTTTCCTCAGAGACCACCCCCTTAAGGTGGGTGGGAGTACTTAACTCAGGGAACATCATTGTCTGAAAA